>NW_008654745.1:11272-14927 GCF_000695815.1 Acanthisitta chloris
CAGAGGTTTGCTGGATGGTCAGGAGCCTGTCTCTGCCAAGGAGAGGCCCTGCCTTCCTACTCAGGTGGTTATGAAATAGCCCCACCATGTCCTACTTCTGCAGTGAGCATGACAGAGTAATGGGGTAGTGCCGTGCCTGTTCAGAGCAGAGTCCGTGCTCATGGCTTTATGGAGAAAGTCTCAGAATCATGGAATGTTCAGAGTCAGAAGGGACCCACAAGGATCATCGAGTCCCACTCTTGGCCCTGCGCAGAACATCCCCAAGAACTGCACCATGTGAAACCACAGTGAACACACCAAAACGAAAGCATCTTCTGGTTTACTTCCATAGTTTAGGGTTGCTTCTGTTTCTTTCTGGCACCCTGAATCACCAAGTCCTTTGTCATTCCTAAGTCAGGTCAGGAAATTCACAGATCCACTCTGCTGAAGCATCAGCAGCCTGCCCTGTATGAGAGCTGTGCACAAAAAAAAAAAACAGGAAAAAGCAGCAGATATGCATGAACTGCATTAGCTCTTGTAGAGTTTCTGCATTCAAGGCTGAGAGTTGTGCTGCTTAACATCTGTTATGTGGAGTTCAGTTATTCAAACTCTTGGGCAGAGGCTGAGAGAAAAGGAGTGGAAAGCAGCTGCCAGTGAAACCCAGCTGGAGTCTGCAGTCCAGGCTGCTGGGACCGTTTTCCTCATCCTGCAGTGTGGCTCAGGAGACAGCTAGCAGTGTTACTTGTCCGTGCCTGTTCTGTGAGGACCTCCAGGTAACAGGAGCTGAGGAGCTGTTTAAACGTGACATCTGTGGGGCAGTGGAAGTGAGGCAGTGCAGTGTGGCTGGTGTGGGACCTGTCCTGATCCTGTGCAATTTTCTCCAGTCTTCCTCTTTGCCGTTGCTATGCTTGTAGGAGGTGTTGGCATTGCACAGCTGGTTGCACTTGTGCTGAAAGGACAGGGCAGATCCAAACTTGGCTGCAGTGACATTGTGATGAGCTGTAGCAGAATGAGACATTCCACTGAGGGTTTGTACATTTAACTTGAAGCTGCTGTAGTGACCCTATACCAAAGGCAAAGGGTGCTGGTGTCTGTGGGTTGGGCAGCACGTGGCCACCTCCCAGCTTTGCTGCCTTGTTGGGCAGCTGTGGCACTCACCTCTCTGTGGGAGTCCCTTTGCTGTGCCAGCAATGAGGCAGGAGGACAGCCCAGACCAGAGCTTGGGGCTTTCTCCAGAGTGCAGAAGCAGATTTTGTGGGGAAGTGATACAGAGAAGACAGGAAAATGTTGCTTTTCTTATCAGTTTGGGACCTTTTTTAATGTTTCCTAGGCAGTCATTCAAGTAAATATAGATGTCACAGTGGAAGGAAATCTTGATATCAAGATTTCCAGTCTGTAAATGCACATTGTATGGAATGGGAAACAGTACAAAGAGACTGGCCTGGTGCCTTGCAGGGTCTCTCCCAGTACAGTAACTGGGCTGGATATGCAGTCTGAAGGGTGGAACATCTGTCCAGCAGCCAGGACAGCATGGGGAGGCTGGGAAGGGCAGCAAGGCCTAGGGTGTGAGATGGGAAAGCACAGCTTGGAGGCTCCAGAGGGAGAAGGATTGTGTAGGCAGGGTGGTCTTGATTGCATGTGCAGCCTGTGCAGCATTGCTGCTCCTGGTGGCAGTGATCCTCCTGGGCAGCAGGGCTAGCTAGGCCCAGCCTGGGGCACACACAGGTGTGAGCAGGACTGTGTGTGCTCTGCAGATGAACGACAACCTCGTGGAGAGCTGGAGCGACCTGGATGAGCTGAAAGGAGCCAAGAACTTGGAGACTGTATATCTGGAGCGAAACCCCCTGCAGAAGGATCCCCAGTACCGGCGCAAGATCATGTTGGCACTCCCAACTGTGCGGCAGATCGATGCCACCTTCGTCAGATTCTGAGCCCCTGCTGCCTCCGGCCCCAAGGGGTTTTTTATCCACTCACCACTCCCCAGGTCTTCAGTACACTGACACTCGTGGGGCAGATAGTCAATAAAAAGCACTGAAAGCAGATCTCGTGTACAATGCACTCATTGTTTTTGAAATGTTGTTGTTATTATTATTATTATTATTAAATCTTAACACAAGAGCCTTCCTTGTGCCTGTGTTTGTTCCCTTGTGGGTGAGGGTTTGCCAGGACCTGGAGCCACGTCAAGCTGCTGGCTGCCTGCTGTTGACTCTGTGACACGCCTTCGGGTCAGGAGTGTCCTTGCAAACACCACGTCCGTGTCTGGGCTCAGCGGTCGGTGGTCTGCACAAATGTGGAAAAAGGGCTGACGGAGGTGCCCACTCAGGTTAGTTTACCAGGAGTGAGTCAATGCTAATTGCTGGTGGTGGAACATGGGGCTGGGGTTGTGGGTTACCTCTTTGTATTCATTTGATTTCGTTACACACAGCTCGTGAGAGGAGCAGGGACAAACTGATACTGGTACAGTAATGGTGAGCAAGGTTAAGGGTTTGGTGGCACTTTGGTACAGTGTTTGCTGTCAGGAGACATGACTCATGTCCTGCTTCCACCAAACACTGGTGTGGCCTGGTTGTCCCTCTGCACCTGTGTTTGATCCGGGCAATTCCCTCCAGCAGCTGGAGAACTGCCCTGGGAGCACTTGCCACCTGCTGCTGTGTTTGTCCGTGTCGAGTCATCGGTCTGGGGGAACGGGAGAAATGGGGGGTGCTTGAGAATTTGCTGCTGGTGGTACTTTGGTTCATTCTGATCTGACACGGATTTTAATCTTTGAAAGAGTGGGATGAATACCTTCCTCAGCAGGAGACCTGGAATATCAGACTGATGGCCCTGGGGGAAGGTCAGTTTGGCTTTGTGGGCTGTGTTGTTCTGTGTGCTCACCCAGTGCAGCTCTGCCATGGGTTGGATGTGTGGCTTTGAGCGCCACGAAGCACCTCAAGCTCTCCCTGGGGACTGTAAAAGCAGCTTCTTGTCTGCTCTGTGGCCATTACTGCTGCACCCTGACATTGTCCCTCAGGCTGCTGGTGTGGCCCTCGGCTGGCAGCACCTGGGAGGCGAGACACAGCTGGGATTTTCATCCTCCCTCTGCGAGACCGGCAGAAACTTTTGCCGGCGTGGGGTGGATGTGGTGCTTAAAGCTTCCCTTGTGCCTGGGCCAGGCTGGTCTCTGCAGGCTGCAGTGGGGCCCTGAGCACCCCCGAGCAGGTCCCACCTCCAGCTCAAACAAAGGCAGGGCCTCCTGCGCCAGGAAGGTGCTGCCAAATGAGGAAGGTGCCCACACATCCATCCAACGCCTCCTCTCCCCAGGCTCTGCCCCTCCGTGCGGGGAGCCCAGCACTGCCCGCAAAAAACGGGAGCAGCGGGTACAGCTGCTCTCCCTCCCTGCCTGAGGAGCTGCGGCACCAGGGCGAGGAAGGCTCTGCTGTGAGCAGGGCAGGCAGCAGGTACGGGCAGCTGCAGGGGGGGCTCTCCCTGGAGGGGCTGGGTGGGATGCACAGACCCCAGAGCTTCATCCTGCTCCTCCGACAGCGCCTGGGCTTGTGGCTGCTCTCCCTCCCCAGCTCCACCGCAGAGCTCGGCGGTGTCTGTCAGGCTGTGTGGGGTCGGTGGAGGTTTCGGTGCCTGTCACACTGTGTGGGGTCGGTGGTGGTTTCGGTGTCTGTTAGGCTGTGTGGGGGCGGGG
>NW_008654745.1:15283-24134 GCF_000695815.1 Acanthisitta chloris
TCAGTCGGTGTGGGGTCGGTGGTGGTTTCGGTGTCTGTCAGGCTGTGTGGGGTCGGTGGTGGTTTCGGTGTCTGTCACGCTGTGTGGGGTCGGTGGAGGTTTCGGTGTTTGTCAGGCTGTGCGGGGTCGGTGGAGGTTTCAGTGCCTGTTACACTGTGTGGGGTCGGTGGTGGTTTCAGTGTTTGTCAGGCTGTGTGGGGTCGGTGGTGGTTTCAGTGCCTGTCAGGCTGTGTGGGGTCGGTGGAGGTTTCGGTGCCTGTCAGGCTGTGTGGGGTCAGTGGTGGTTTCAGTGTCTGTCAGGCTGTGTGGGGTCGGTTGCGGCGTTGGTAGAGGTTTCATCACCCTCTGCCAGGAGCAGTGAGCAGATGCTGCCCGGAAGGAGATTTGCTGCCAGGCACTCCAGAGAGCTGGGGCCAGTCACTTCCTCAGCAGAGATGTGTGCCCATGTGCTTCAGGTGTCTAAAGGACATTTGGGTGTGACAGAGGCTTCTTTTGGGGGGGTAGATCATCCCAGAGCCTTTCAGGACACGCGTTTCTGAGGAGTCTGTGCTTGGCATATATTAGCCTTTCTGGCTGGGGCTCTGGGAGGCCACAGGGCCCAAACTCAGCACAACCCGGTGCTGATGGGACCCCCTTGACTCAGTAGGAGTTGCAAGGGGTGTGCATGAGGCTGGAATCTGCCCCAGGTGTGGAAGTGCAGGCAGGGCTGGCTGAAGGTGGCCGAGATGCTGGAAGGGACTCGGGTGGAAATTGGCACCTCTGCCTGGCTCAGCAGAGCTCTGCCAGTTCCCCAGCACATTCCTGGTGTTCCAGGCCCCCATCACATCCTCCTGGCATGACTAACTTCACACCTGTTGCAGTCCCAGGTGCACTGGCCTCATGTTGTGCCAGTGCCTCATTCCTCACTGTCTTGAGCAGGGCATCAGGTGCCTGGTGAGGTGGCAGTGTGGCAGTGCCACCTCCCCAGGGGGGGCTCAGCCTTTCTGAGGAGCCCATCTAGGGACATTCTGCATGGTGCAACATTGGGAAGTTTGGGTTCTTCATGGCACTTTTCCATCTCTTTATGGTCCTAGCACAATTTTTCTCCACACTGGTCAATCCTGACTGTAGGACCACGAGGCTCAGCCTGTTCCCATGGCTCTGTTGCTTTGAGGAGTGGGTTTCTGATGTTTTCAGGTGAAGTTAGCAGATGTCTCCCTCTCGCTCCACTTCCAGTGCCCAGAAGCTCCTGTATCAGAAGAGTTGGTGTGGGTTGTCGAGGGCTTCTGCAAAGAGATTCTTTGCCCACCTTGATTTTAGCCAGGAGCAGGTGGTGGGTGGGGAGACTGAGGCTGTTTGGTGTTTCTTTTTACACTGCCTCTCTTGAAATTAATGATGAAAAGCCACCGAACTTCTGAGGAGCACCCTGCTGTTGTTACAAAGGCCAAAGCAGGTCTGCTCGGCAGGAGGGAGGGAGGACGGGCATGAGGGTCTGCCATGCAGCGGAGGAGGCCCACGGACGACCTCCACTGCAGCCTGGTGGGACAGGACGGCCGAGGCGCTCGCTACGGCACTCTGGGCGAGGAGGCCATCGAAATACCCCAGGTGGGTGTCTGCAGCCCTTCCCCTGCACCAGCCAAGCTGCCTGGGCAGCCACTGCGCTCACTGCCCCACACCTCTCATCCCAGCCCAGGCACACGGCCCCAGACCAGAGGAGCATGGCCAACGTCTTCAGCGATGGCTGCACACGCATAGGTGAGGCCGAAAGGCTCAGCTTGGAGTTTGGCTCCTTTCCACCCTGCTGAGAAGGCCTGGGCTGGGGTCAGCTGGGTTGAGGAGGATGGAGAAAGCCCCAGGGCTCCGCAGCTGGTCCATGCAGCATGCCTAGAGGGCCTGGGACCCCTGACCGCTGCCAGGCACTGTCTCTTTTGCAAGACAGGATTGGTCCTCACCCCTATTAATAGGGTCTCCCAGCTTCCTGCCTCCCATGCAGGAACACTCAAGCAAGGTGGCTGGAGTCCCTTCCAGAGCAAGCACATCCTTCCCTCATTGCCTTGTTTCACTCACAAGACAATATCCAGCCCAGTGAGAGCAACAAGTCCTGCAGGAGAAGGACACACAGGACAGAGGTGGGTTTGGGATCTGTCATGAGATCTCTTTCCTTGCCTCAGACTTTGTGCTGGTATGGGAAACCATCCCCCGGGAGCTGAGCAGGGAGCAGGACACCTGTGAGAACAGGGACTTGCAGGAGAGATCTGCAGCCATCCACAGGACCCAGCGGAAGAAATTTCTAGACAAGCTTCATGCTGCTGGGATACGCATGGAAAAGGTACCCGTGGATCTGACCCCAAATATCTATCCCCATGTGGTAACCAGAGCCTTGACCTGTGGCTGGTGGGGTCAGGGGAGGATGTGTCCTGCCACGGGGCCTCGCGCAGCAGGAGAGCCAGGGCGTGCCAGGGATGTGATGTGCTCATTGCCATGGGTCAGCTCTGCCAGGCAGAGCCACCCAGTGCCTCCCACAGGGGCTGGTATGGTGCCAGCAACCTCATCTCTGCTGGGTTCCCTTCTTCCCACAGCACATGACCCATATGGAGAAGAAGGTGGTGCACTACTTGCTGCTGAGTGCACCCTGGAGCCTGCTCTGCTACTACGCTGAGGAGCTGCAGCTCCGCATGCCACTGCAGGTGAGACGCTTCGGTGCCGAGATTTGTGGAGGGTGGAGGACAGTGCCCAAGCACTCCCAGGTGTCACACTCTGCGTGACAGGCTGGGTTTGCACGGGGCTCTGGTGGGGTTTGCAGCCTCCCTGCTCTCCAGTGGGCCCAACAGCCCTCAGTCCCCAGACTTGTCCCACAGACAGCTATGTCATTCCACCTCATTCTGCTTATGATCTCCAGAGCCCTATCCCCTCTTTCCATGGCCCCTGAAAGGGAGGTTCCTGGTTTTGGCACAGCCCAGGCACTATTCCTCCTTGGCTTGGCTGCTCTCTTGTTCCTACTCCCTCCTCCTGAGACATTCCCACTGCCCACACAGGCATTACCCAGGCAGACCTCCATCTGGTCTGCCGGCATGCTGCAGCAGCTGGGCATCCCCAACCTGCTGGCCCAGGAGGTTCCTAACCTGCCACCGGACCACTATACCTGCCCCTTCAAGGCCAACAAACTGCACTGGTGAGAACCTCAGAGGGACCATGTTGGGGGTCTCAGCTGGGGGCTGCACCCCTCTGCTGAGCACTGGGCTCCACTGAGCTTCTCCTCCATGCCCTTCTAGGTTCCTGGGAAGTGATGATCAGGACACCTTCTTCTCCATCACTCAGCGTCACCAAATTGTGAGCACCAGAGCTGCTGTGGCTTCTCTTCCCTAGTCCTGGGCAGGTTGTGGGGTCTGAGGGTGCTGTGAGTGGGTGTGTTGCCACATGTTACGTGTTGTCATGAGCTCAAAGGTTCCAGACTGGATCTCTGTGTGCTAATGACTTCAGGGGGCATTAAAAGGCTTGAGGGTGCACCCTTCTCTTGCCTTTGGGAATCAGGCTTGGGAGCTGATCGGCAAGAAGCCACCTGGTGGTGGGGATACCTGGGGGGGGATGGCAGGATCACCCCTCACCTCTCCCGATGTCCCCCTGGCAGCTCTACGAGATCCTGGCCACGACGCAGTACGGACCCTGCAGGGAGCGCGAGGTGGGGCTGGACCAGCTGCTGAGCCAGAACGTCTTCACCGCTGCCTTCCCCCTGCACGAGGCAAGACCCTGCGGGGCCAGGGGAGCCGCTGGTGCCCCTCTGCCAGCCCCTCGCCCACCCCAGGCTCCTCCCACAGGGTCCCTACCGGCTCCACACCGAGCAGACGGGAGCTGGCAGCCAGCGCCAAGTCCTCTTCCAGTACTGGGCCCGCTGGAGGAACTGGAACAAGTATCAGCCTCTGGAGCACGTTCGCAAGTACTTCGGGGAGAAGGTGGCATTCTACTTCGCCTGGCTGGGCGAGTCTGCTCTGCAGCAGTCCTGCCTGCTCCAGGGGCCAGCGGCCTGCTGGTGTGGGGTGAGGGCTGCTGACAGTGGGTAGCTGTTCCTGACTGCCCTGGGATGTGGGTGCTCCTGCCTGCCCTGGGATACTCTGTTTGAAGGTCGGTGAGTGGTGGCACCATGAGCCATGTCCCATGTGTCCCAAAAGGACTAGCTGGAGTCTGACAGGCACTTTGCAGCCCTGGGTCCATGCTCAGGTCCTCCAAACTCTGCATGGTTTTTGGCTGGTGCTGTGCTGGACTGGGGCAGGTGTTGTCCTCAGGGGCTGGAGCTGCTCTGGGCTGGGTGGTCGTGGTGGGGACCTGCCAGGCCTCATGCTTCCCATCCCTGCTGTCTTCAGGCTTCTACACGGGGTGGCTCTTGCCTGCTGCGGTGGTGGGAACGGTGGTGTTTGTCACAGGCATTTTCCTGATGTTCAGTGACGTACCAGCGTAAGTGCTCCACCTCCTCACCTGCTCCTTCCCTAGGGCCATTGGAGGTTGGGGTTGCCTGCACCCCAGTGTGCTGGCACTGCCTACTGGGGCTTGATCACAGCACTTGGTGCAGAACTGCCAGTGAACAGTAGCAGGGAGTGGTGGTAAAGACCAGGTGCTGACGGGTTGCTCTGTCCTTGCCCATAGGCAGGAGATCTGCACAAGCAAAGACCAGTACTGGATGTGCCCGCTCTGCAAGACCTGTCCCTACTGGGAGCTCTCCAAAATCTGCAGCACATTCATGGTGAGATCCTGGAGGACAGCTCCAGGCTGGGGTGGACATCTTCATCCCCACACTAGTCCGTGCCATCCCAGCCCACCTCCCGCCTCAGCCCCTGCTGCTCCAGTGCTCCTTCTCTCACACATCTTCCCATCCCTCCCTCCCCGCAAAAGCTCCCAGGTGGCCCCTTCCACCTTCCCTGCCCACCTGCCTCAGGGCTCAGGGACCCCGAGGACCTGGCACTCACCACACCCCTGTGTGAAGGGCAGCCCTGCCTGCTCTCCTGCCCGTCCCTCAGCTCGGCTCTGCCCGCAGGCAGGACGGCTCTTCGACCACGGTGGGACCATCTTCTTCAGCTTCTTCATGTCCCTGTGGGCAGTGCTGTTCCTGGAGTTCTGGAAGAGGACCAATGCCTCTCTGGCTCACCGCTGGGACTGCTCCGAGTTTGAGGACATTGAGGTATGCTCTGGACGCCTGCAGCACCTCCCAGACCTGCACAGACCAAGGGCATGGGCTGCTCCTGATGCCTCTCCCCCTCCTTCCCAGGAGCGGCCACGGCCCCAATTCGCGGCCATGGCTCCCATGACCACGGTAAACCCTGTAACGGGGGTGGAGGAGCCTTATTTCCCTGAGCGCAGTCGCCTCCAGCGTGTTTTGGCTGCTTCGATGGTCATTATACTCATGGTAAGACTGAGGATCCTGAAGCGACACCTGCCCAGTGTCTGTCCCAGCACAGCAGGGTGTGTGGAATGGGACCAGTTTGGGGAAGGAAGCATGGGTTAAGCTGAGGGTGAACATGGCTGTCCCTGGCCCGTGGTGGAACCCTGCACCCTGCCCTGGCTCAGCTGCTCACCCCGGATCTTCTCTGGGGCTGCCTTGGGTTACCAGGGCAGTTTTCTTTCCCAACACAAGCTGCTCACACCCCATCTGATGTGCATGCAGATTGCCATGGTGGTGATGTTTGTGGTCTCCATGATCCTCTACCGGGCCATGGTCTCCATCCTCCTCTCCAGCTCGAGGCACCCATGGTCTGTGGCTTCGGTAAGAGGTGGCTGCATCCCCTCCTGGACCTGAGCTGTGGCTGGGCTTGCTCCTCACCCTCTGCTCTGCATGGTGCTTCTCCTTGTAGGCATCCCGTATCGCCAGCATCACGGGCTCGGTGGTCAACCTCATCCTCATTGTAGTCATCTCCAAGATCTATATTTCCCTGGCTCACTTCCTCACTAAGTGGGGTAAGCTGGTGTGTGTCCTGCCAGCCAGATGGTGATGGGAAGGAGCAGTCAGGAAGGGCAGAACACCAGACCCAGTGAGCTTGTTGCTGGGATGTAAGCACAAACCCAGTGAGCTTGTTGCTGGGATGTAAGCTCCACCCTCAGCACAGAGGGAAGGCTGGGGACACTCTGGCGGGGATGATGGTGTTATGGAGGAGAGGAGAGCTGGGGAACATTTCTGCGGTGAGAAGGGGTTTGGGTGCACAAAAAGAGAATTGTAGACTTCAGCTTCTGCTTGAGCTTTTTTTGGGGGTTTTGGATGAATATATTCCAGATGACTTTTGAGGTCTGGGGGAGAAAAACCTGTGGGACATGTGTGGTTTATTTAATGAGGCACAAAGCCTGTTTGCATGGAGTGGAGGGCAGGAAGGTTGTGCTGTGGTGTAAAGCAGGTGGGCACACCAGACTGAATGTGGCTGACACCTTCATGGGTCATGCAGCAGGTCGGGTGATGCCAGGCTGATGGGCCTGGTGGCAGTCAAGCCACACTGGATGATGTGGAAATGCATCCTGGAGTGGTGTAGGGCCACATCCTGACACTTCCCTGGCAGAGATGCATCGCACCCAGACCAAATATGAGGATGCCTGCACCTTCAAAGTGTTCGTCTTCCAGTTTGTCACCTTCTACTCCTCTCCTGTTTACATTGCCTTCTTCAAGGGCAAGTAAGGCCTCTGTGGGGAGTGGAGCTCTTCCCCACGCTCTGCAGCCACCAGGGCCTCTGGGCTTCGCAGGGCTGAGGAACAGGGAGTGCTGCCACCATGGGCAAGGAGCACTGTGGTGGGGGGACAGTCTCATCAGAGTGGGAGCCCTCACAGGACCACAGGGTGCCTGGGACTGAGGGCAGTGCAACCTGCTGTGGGCTAAGTGGTTCCAGTTTGGGACAGGGGGACCCTCTCCATCAGAGGCACCTACCACCAGCCCTTTTGTCCCACTTTGGTGAGGGAGAAGAGGGCTCTCTGTGGACAAGGAACAGCCCTTCTTTCCCTGGGGCTGCTCTGGATGCGTCCTTGGGCACAGCACCTGTGGTGTCCACTCACCGCTCTGCTGTGGCTCCCCCAGGTTTGTTGGCTACCCTGGGAACTACCTGAGCTTCCTGGGGGTCCGTAATGAGGAGGTGAGTGCCAGGAGGGAGAAACCCTGTGTTGGCTGTCCCAGCAGGCGTGCCCTGCACGGACACCTCCCCTGCCTGGCTGGTCCTTGCGTGCCAGACCCGACGGGCTGAGGGCCTCACTCTCCCCACAGTGCAGCCCAAGCGGGTGCTTCATGGAGCTGGCACAGGAGCTGCTGGTCATCATGGTGGGGAAGCAGATCATCAACAACATGCAGGAGGCAGCTATCCCGTGAGCACAGCGTGACCCTGAGTCCCACGGCACACCAAGGGGGTGCTGAGCAGCGGGGGACATGGTGACCCTTCTTGTCCCCCCAGGAAGCTGAAGTACTGGTGGCACAAGCACAAGCTGCTCTCAGCCAAGAAGGCAGATGAGGAGGGGGAGTCAGTCCTGATGGAGCAGGCGCCCTGGGTGATGGATCACCAGCTGCTGGCCTTTCAAGGGCTGTTTGACGAGTACCTGGAGATGGGTAGGGACTGGCCTTGGGCTGGGGAGGGCTGAGGTGCTGGGAGAGAGAAAACTGGTGGGGAGAGGTAGGAGCTGCAGGAGTTTCCCTGAGGAAGGGACCAGCCACAGGAGCTTACAATCTGAGCAACCCGTGGGTGCTGGAGGGTGAGGAGTGGTCCCACTGCCCATGGGATTGGGCTGTGAGATGCTGCAGCTGCTACTGTTGTCTAAGCCTGTCCCTCCCCACTCCTTCTCCTCCTCTTCCTCCCAGTCCTGCAGTTTGGCTTCATCACCATCTTCGTGGCAGCCTGTCCCCTGGCACCCCTCTTTGCCCTGCTCAACAACTGGGTGGAGATCCGCCTGGACGCACAGAAGTTCACCTGTGACTACCAGCGGCCCGTGGCCGAGCGGGCGCAGGGCATCGGCATCTGGTTCTCCATCCTGGAGGCCATCGCTCACCTGGCCGTCATCAGCAACGTGCGCTGGGCAGGGCTGGGCAGGACACTGTGGGTGTCGGGGGGCAGCGCGGCCAGGCCAGCACAGTGCCGGGGGTGGCTTTGCCTGTGCAGGAGGTGCAGCTCCAGCCACGGCTGTGGGAAGCTGTCACCCTCCAGTCCAGCTGGGGGACAGAGCAGGACACTGCACGGTGAGCAGGGAGCTGCTGTGCCAGACCAGGGGCAGGGAGAGGTGGAAAGCCACCCAGGGCACGGAGGAGGGTAGGGATGGGGTGTCTCCCCGCTGCAGTCATGTCACATGCAGCACATGTCACTGCTCCAGGCCTTCCTCATCGCCTTCACCTCGGACTTCCTGCCCCGCGTGTACTACGGGTACGCCCGGGACAGCAGCCTGCGCGGCTACGTGAACTTCACCTTGGCGTACGCGCCGCGGGACTTTGCCCTGCAGGGCAACACCACGTGCAGGTGGGTGTCTGTGATGCCTCCTCTGGCTCCCCACCTTCCTTGGGCTTGGATTTGTCTTTCTCTGCCACATTTTGTTTAGCAGAGTGACCCTCAGCCAGGTCCAGGTTGTCCACCCACTTTCCTGAGGTCCTGGGGGCCTTGGCTCATGCCAGGGCTGTGTGCCAATGTGTAAGGTATTGGAGGGGTCACTTGCCACCACAGAGGGAGGCATTTCTGTGAAAAATGAGGTCCCCTGGGGCTGGGCGACCTGCAGAACCTAGGCTGGTTCTGCTGTGCCCCGGTGTGGTGTGCTGGGCGGGGAGCAGGGAATGCCTGCCAGGACGCAGAGCCAGTAACCCCTGCAGTTCGATCCCACAGGTACAGAGCATTCAGGGCCCAGGACGGCAGCCTGACCCCGACATACTGGCAGCTGC
>NW_008654745.1:24189-26136 GCF_000695815.1 Acanthisitta chloris
CCCAGTGCTGGGCCAGGGGCTGAGCACCTCAGCTGCAGCCAACCTGCTCCTCCCGCTCACTTCCAGCATGTGGTTTTCTTCGTCGGACGTGTGATTGCGTGGCTGGTGCCTGATATCCCTGAGGCTGTGGAGGTGAAGGTGAAGCGTGAACGGTACCTGGCCAAGGAGGCCCTGGCTGAGAACAAGGTGAGCTGCAGCAGCTCCTTCACCTCTTCCTTTAAAGCCTTTTTGCCTTACACTTGCACCAAGGCGAGCATAGGAAGGCAGCCTGGAAGGAGCTGTGGCTGCTCCTGCTAAAGAAACGCCAGCTCCCTGTTTCTGCGGTCCAGGTCCTTCTGGAGAGACGGGAGACAAGAAGCAAGGCGAGTGGCACGGACCCTGCTGCAGGCAGGGACTGGGAAACTGAGCAGCTCGCCAGCAGCTGAGCAGTGCCACAGCCTGGGCACGGGGCCGGGCAGAGGAGGTGGTGAGCAGCTCCTCCTGGGCCAGCAGGAGGGCTGTGCTCTCCCTGCCCACCCGGGCAGCTGGGCACAGCTGGTGCCAAGGGTGGGAATGGACCCTGCTGGCTCTGGCTGTCTGCCCCAGCCTGTTGGCACTACAGCACGGTGACTCCCCTGCTGTGTACACGACCTGGCAGGGAGGGAATCAGAGTGGTGCTGGTCACAGAAAGCAGATGAGAGGCTCTGGCTGGGGAGGAGCTGAGTGAGATGATGGTTGGTGCCTCCATCTCCTCCCTGACCGTGGCAGCCTCCCAGGCACCGCTGGCCTGGGCGTGAGCGGGTTGGCATCCCTCCGCAGAGGGCACAGCCTCTGGCCCTGCTCTCATCTCCTGCCTGGACCCACCACCTGCCCACTGAGTCCCACTGCAGGTGTGCACGCTGGGACTCCTGGGCCTGGGCTAACCCCAGCCCAGGCTGCCTTGGATCTCACCCCACCAGCAGAAATAATCTCCGCCACACGCCAAGCTGTTTCAGGTTTTATTTTAGAATTTATAAAATTCCAGTGTCATCCATACTCATGAGCCTTTTTACATGTTTGCATATAGTCTCCAAATTCCAAAGTTAAGGCCAAGGGATCATTGCTATGGAAACGTACAATATGGAAGACGTCAGAGAGAGGAAATGGACACATGCCACAGTCTGCTGCGGAAGGAGGGTGTAGGGGACAGGACTAGGTACAATCACTTCATGACCTTCTTCAGCGTGGAGGGTCGGGCTGTGGGGCACGGCCCAGGTGGTGGGTGCCCCGGGTGGAACTCAAGCTTTGCTGTGCAACTGGTGAGGGCACAGGGCAGAAAGAGGAGCAGGGGGCAACAGGCTTGGTGACACAGGACAGGCCTAAGCTACAGGAGTATTGACCAGTTCCCAACAGACGCAGGTGGGAGGGGATCCACCCTAGTTCTGTCTGACCCTCCCTCCCCCGTGCTGTCCTTCGGGGGCAGCGAGGCACCCACCATGGGCCATTTCACTCAGTTCTCAGACTTAAGGAGAGCACTGGGAGGTTTTGGTTCAACTTCTGCATACCAGGCTCTGCCAAGAAGAGCTGGCACAGGAAGGAAAAGCATCGGCGTGTTCCACCTGCCCCGTGGAGGGCAAGGCAGGAAGGCTAGGCTGAGCCTGGCAGAGCTTTGCTCCATCAGCAGCACTAGAGAAGAGAGGAGAGAGGCTAGGGACTCCTGCTCGTCCAAGAGCTGAAGCAGCCGGGATAGAGGAATGGCTCAGGCCAGAAGCTCTGTAGGCCCGAGGCAGGGGAATGGGGACACACAAACCCCACGATCCCTGCCTCCCTCCACAAAGATGTGATTTTCCTCTTACTGGTTGGAGGAGCCTGGACACAGCCCCGTCCAGCATGTCGTGAAAGGGCCCAGGCAGAAGCAGCAGGGATCGCCCTCCTGCCGTACGATGGGGGCCCTGGAGGGCTGTGGGACCCCCGAGGCTGTCAGGGCAG
>NW_008654745.1:26237-30226 GCF_000695815.1 Acanthisitta chloris
TTCCCTCTGGAGCAGCTCCCGCAGCCCCGTGGGGGAACAGGGCTCCTCCTGCTCTGCTCCACGTGTCTGCTCGGGGGCAGCTGGAGCAGCTGTGCACCCACAGCTGCCAGAGGCCCCATCGTACTGGCGCTTGAGGTAGAGAGAAGGCAACGGGAGTGGTGGCACGGCCAAGCTGCTGCAGCTCGGGCAGGGACCCACAGGCGCTCCGGCCACAGCCTCACAGCCCCACGCCTGTCCCCTCCAGCCATGCCCCTCGGGCTGGCTCCTGCCTGCTCTGGCTCCTGGCTGCCGGGCAGGGGAAGGAGAGCCCGGGGCCCAGGAGCAGGGTCTGCCACCCGCCGGGCACAGCTCCAGGCACAGCGCTGCGCTCCAGGCCGGGCGGCTGTACGGTGTCTGGCCCCTTCCACCTCTGCAGCCTACGAAGGGTTTGCTCCTCTAGAAAACAAGCTTCTGGCCTTCAGATTAGTCTAAGTTCTCCCCACAGTCAGCTATCAGCATTAAATGAATCTTTTGGCAGTTAAAAGGAAAACAAGTTGATTGCACTCTATAAAGGGAAGGTAAGGCCTGGGATAAACACAAAGGAAAGAGGGCAAACATTTTGGCTTTAGAAAGTCAAGGAAATTTATTTCCTGAGGTCATGAGACAGGAAGTAGATTCCTAGCCACAGTAAAGGAGGTCTCCTAATGAAGGCAAGAATGCCTAGTCAGACATGCTCAAGAGAGCAGATTGCTCTGCTAGCGCTTGGGAAGCTGCAAATCTTAGCCACTTGGAGTCAATTATGAAGTTTCTAACAAAAACACACACATTTAGTGTTTCAATCTCAGTGGAAGTCTTGTTCCAAAGGAGGAAAGAATATCCATCAAGAGATGAGGGCGGGTCCTAGCCACGGTGATAGCTGAGGGGAGCAGGATGGGGTCTAGCACTCCAGACACCATTAGGAGACCTCTTGGGGCAACTGACTTGTGCTCCAGCCGCTGGGTCAGATTTCAGACAGGAAGTATGTGTGGCAGGTTAGTGTCAGGTCAGCGGGCTGGAGGAGTTTCTGCTTCCAGGTCATTATCGTTTGGGTCCCCAGGGAAGAGTCTTGGGGGCCACTTGAGCCCCAAAGCTGGGGAAGTCTTCAGAACTGCTCATATCAGGGGCCTAGAGCAAACAAAAAGGGAACAAGTTAAGCTCCTGCCCTGCTGCGACCCTGTATGGTGTGGCCCTGAGCTAAGCAGCATCGCTGACGTCCCACAAGCAGAGACACCCCGAGGGGGGAGGGCCAAGAAAGATCACTGTGGCCTCAGGACTGCCCAGGCTGAAGGCTGAGCCATCCAGAGGTGACACTGAGGAGGGTGGAGGTAGGCACAGAGGGCTGCAGGACCCCAGCCCACTAACTGGGCCACGGGAGTGGGGTGAGGCCAGCGTCGCCGCAGCCCTGGAGCAGCTGAGGATGTGCTGCCACGAGCTCAGCTGCCAACAGAGCCACATCTGTGCTGCAGCAGAACAGCCTCGAGTCCCGGGGCCCCATCCCTATCCCTAAAAACCACATGACCTGGCAGGACACTTTCTGGTAAGGGTCCCCCACTCCCCAACAGCTCCGCAGTGGGGTAGGTGGAGCGGGGAAGACGTTTGGAACGAGACAGCAGTGCTTTGGAAGCTGGAGAGGAGAGGCCTGTGCTCAGCTTGCAGGGCCACAAAGAGCAGGAGGGCTCTGCACTGCTTCCTCTACCACTGCAGAGGGAGAATGCTGTGTCCCAGCCCAGCAGGAGGGTCCCACGCCCTGTGCCCCCAGCCCCAGCAGAAGCAGTACTCGCTCACCTTCTCGTTGTTGACAGTGGCCCAGGGGGCATCTCTCACCACAAAGCCCTTGGATGGGGCCTTGGACTCTTCATGTGAGGAAGGCTTCATGTACACCTGCATCGCCTCGTTGTCCACCACATCTGCAAGCTGCAGTAATGCAACCAGTTAGGGGGATCTGGATGGCTCCTCAAACTGGAATGCTAGCTGTTCCTCACTAAGGAACACGCCCATCCTCCATCTCACAGCACTGCAAACCACCCGAGCACACCAGTCTGTTCTGCAATGACCAGACACGGTGTTTCTGCACTAGTCGGAGGGCCACAACTCCTACCCGGTGCAAGATGCAGCAATGCAAGCACATGCACACCCTGGGTTGTCCCAGCATTCTCATTCACTGTCCTCTCCTGGACAGTGGGGCCAGGCCAGCTGTCTGTGGGACAGCTGCAGATGGGGGCTTGACTGCCACCTGCACAGGGCTCACGTGCTCTGATGCAGTGGAGGAAGATTCCACATGGAGATACTTCAGACCTCCAGCCCTGTGCCAGAGAAAACCCTTGCTAAGCCCCTGCACAGATTTGCTGAACACTTACATATTCCTCCTCCAAGTTCAGGATGTGATCAATAGCTTCTTCCACGTTCTCAGGGAGTCCTGTCACAGTCACACAGTTGGGATCAGGAGCTCCACTCTGGGGAAAGCGAATATCCACCTGCAACACAAGGAACAGGACAGGACTTACACCTGCACATCTGAGACACCACAGACTCCCCGTGGCTGTCCCTGACGCTCTGAGCACTATTTGTTCACAGCTGCAGGTCTGTTTTGGACCTCCACAGCTCAGACACTGGGAGGGGGATCAGGAGTATCCCTGGCACTGAGGCCTGTGCCACTTCAGTGAAGAAAAGCAGAGCAGTCTGCAGCAAGGACTCCTCTTCCAGCAGCCCCTGCTGCTCTCACGCCCGGAGGCTTTCTGGGCAGCCCCTGTGGCAGAGGCTGGAAAGGAGCTGCATTTCCAGTGTCCTCACACTGCTGCACCATCTTCACTACCAAGCCATCAGGCATAAAGCACAAGGAGCTTTCTGTGCCTGCCACAGAGCAATCCTGGCTGACAGTCACTTTATGGAGCTGGCCTAGTGCCTCCCATCCACAGGCACTGCCTTCCACATGGTGTCAGGAAGCAGCACAAGACAGCACCAAACCCAAACACTGCTTATTTGGGAACCGGACAGTTTGTTTCAACAACGCAGTCCAGCCAAGATGCAAGTCTCCAAAACACCATCCCTCTGGCATCTCATTCACTGCTGCTCCTGCAGTAAAGCCTGCTGCTGATGCCACATGCTGCCAAGGCAGAGGGCCCTGCCCTTCCCAGAGCAACCTGACTTTGCCACATCTGGAGGCCTGAGAGCATGTCATGATTACCAAAGTCAAGGGAATCAACAGTGGCCTAGTGGAAATCCAGAGGGATTCCTTGAGTTAATCTTAAGCAGCTGAGGAGGTCAGAGCTCTCCAGCAAGAGGCCTGGCTGCCCACTTCCAGTAACCAGAGTAGGTGTCATAACCATCATTCTTCCTCTCTGAAGATCAACTTGGACCCTGTCTGCAAGAAACCCAACAAAAGGGCTGCAGAGAGGGACAGAGCTCAGTGCTGCTTGCAGGGATAACCTAGAGCACCAAGCAAGCATTCCCAGGTTCCTCTTCTGGCTGGGTTCCAGCACGACAGGAAAAGCTCCTGGCCTGGCTCCCAGAGGAATGTGACTCAAGATGGTGTGGGGATGCTCCAGCCGGTGTCTGGGTGTGGTGTCCAGACAGCCCAGCTGCCCAGGGCACACCAGGCTGCCCGGGCCCAGGGATGCCACTCACACACTGGCTGGGACGTGGCTGGAGATGAGTAGGACAGCACCAGCTTTTCTTTTGTGTCTGTCCAGCTGAGGGTGCTCAACAGGCACAAGACACAGGCACCACAAGATGTGAGCTTCATGCTCCTGAACTCAGCACCCAGCTGCTACCAAGCTCTTAGCACAGAAGCACAGACCTGGCCCAGCCTGACCTGTGCCCCACCCATGGCTCACCTTGAACTCATCCATGATTTTGCGGATTGCTTTACCCCGTGCACCAATGATTCGAGCGTGCACACGATGGTCCAGAGTCACATCCTCGGAGACCATCTGCTCCAGCTCGCCGACGATTTTCATGATGGCATCCCGGGC
>NW_008654745.1:30290-48140 GCF_000695815.1 Acanthisitta chloris
AGGCTCATTAGACAGCGGAGCAAGCCTCCCTGCTCGCTCCCTTTACTCTCCACCTCATCCAAAGGCAGCGGAGAGGGTTCTGAGCCTTTCTGCTCAGAGAATACCAAGTCATCCTTGTCCCTGCCCTGATCTCTCACCTGGCTTTCATCATCCTTGTCAGGGAACTGGATGTTGACCTCGTGCTCCGTGCGTATCTGGGTGATCACTGCTCCCTTCCGCCCGATGATTTTAGGGTGATACTTGGGATCCACAGTGACTGTCAGCTTGAAGCTTCGCAAGGCCTGGAACAGGAGAAGCAGAGTGAGAGTAGGGAACACACCAGGGCTGCTCTTGGAAGGTGAGTGGTTCCAGCAGTCAGTGTGCCTCCTGGGAGGCACAGCCAGAGGCTGGAGCCGTCTGGCTGGAAGAACAGGCACAGGCCTTACCCGATCCTCCTGCTCAGCCTGCAGCTCCTTCACTCTCTCCAGCAGCCCGGCCTTGGCACGGTCCAGGTTGGTGGCCAGCCCCGTGATGGTGATGACATCCGACTGCAGCTCAGGAGCAGGCACCTGGATGTTCACCTGAGCAACAAGTAGGGATTACTGCTTCGTATCACTGCTCACCCTGTACCACCTGTGCTGCTCTCACTGCAGGTTGGCATCATGCTGCCCTCCCCTGCTACCCAGACAGCCCCAAACCCACAGAGCAGCTGAGGCCATCGAGCTGGGCCACCCAGGGTCAGTTGCCTGGGACTGTGTCTAGACGCCTTTTGAGTAAAACCCTGTTTCTCCAGCTATTATCAGTGCTTTGCTGCAGAGCTCCAGCCCCCAGCAGTCCCTGTGCTGGCCTGGAGAGGCCAGGAAACAAACAAAAGTTCACCAGCACTGACTGCAGACAACCTGCTCAGCACAAGCAGTCCCTGTGGGCTCTGGGGTATTCTCCCAAACAGGCAGAGCTGTCTCCCACGGCCCAGGAGCAAAACAACTCTCACACTAGTGAGGAATCCCTGCAGACACCAAAACTCACATCATCAACACCAGTCATAGCTTCAACATGAAACCTGCCAAGTGTCAGAGCCAGGGCCCAAATCACACAGGGACCATTTTCCTATTGTGGATCCTGGTCAAGCTATGACTGACTGCCACCACCCCAAACACAGTCACTGACAGATACTCCAGGACCGAGGGGATGGAAAGAAGGGCAAAAATTTACTTCGAACTCATCCATCATTTTGCGGATCCCACTTCCTTTCTGGCCAATGATGTAACGGTGAAGATCAAAGGGAACTTCCACCTCGATAGTGACAGGAACCAGAGCCTGCAGGGGATGGAGCACAGTTTACCAGTGGGAAGACTTCTCCTGTGTTCCAGCTTTGCCATATACTTGCCCAAGAGAATGTGTTGCTGAACTGAGGCACATTCCCTTGCAGTCAGCATACAAACTCTTTGGGAAGAGAACAGCTGGGCACACCAAGATGACCTGCTGCACATCAAAGCACATTTCCCAAAGCAGCAATCTGAAACCCCACCTGGGGGACAGGCTGTTTTCATATCCTTGGTTTCCATCTAGCAGAGACTTGGGAAACATCACTACAGGAGCACAGTATGATCTGCTGAAGCTGGAATAATTCAGTTTCATACTCCTCCTCTTTCCAGCTGTGCTCCATAAAACAAGCATCTCATGCTTTTATGGCAAGTAACTTGAGGCTGCTACAAGCTGTAGCAATTACAAGGTCAAGCACAATGAGTCAAGCTGCCAGTCCCAATCACAGAGCAAAGGGGCTTCCCTTGAGCAGTGCAGACCCCTCTACAGCCAGCACCACTGACCACCTGCACTGCACCCTGCCCTGAGCAGCTTTTGCTACCACCACCCAAGCCTGCGGTGAGGTATCACCACCCTAACAGGGTACACACCTGCAGTGCCTCCTTTGCTGCCTCGCACTTCTCCCTTCGACCAGAGATGATGATGATATCACACTTCTTCGGAGAGCTGGGATCTGTGTCCTTGCCTTCCCCACCTTCCTCACCATTCTCCTGCACAGTTGGCTCCACAACAGGGGCTGGAAACGTGGGAAGTCTTGCGTTCAGTGCACAGAGCCCCCTCCTTGCTTATTAACACCCACTCTGGACCCTCAGGCTCAGCCAGCAACAAGAGCTCACAGAGACCTTGGTAAGCCCACACAGCCCTTTTTGTTGAGGCAGGTCCTTGTACTCCCTGTGCAGTGACAAAAATTCACAACATCCTCCTAAAACTGTCCCCTCCTCTCCAGAGGGCAAGTTGGATGCTAAGCCCAAATGCAAGGACATTGCAGGAACACCTGGGATAGATAGATTTTAAGGAGAACATCTCCACCGGTACAGAGTATAGGCTACACTACACTCATCTGATCATCCTAACCCCCAGGTGAACATGCACCCATAGTATACCTGGGTTCTCCTCCCTGTCAGGGAATTTGATCTGGACACCATAGTCCCGGGTGATCTGCTGGATCCGGGATCCTTTGGGGCCCATGATGGAGCGGTGGAACTTTTGTGGGATGGTGCATTCGATTGTCACTTGAGCTTCCTGTGGGAAAGCAGAGCTGCTCTTTCACACCAGAAAATAGGATGTTTGTGCAAGGTGAAATCCAGAATGGACATAGAGAGGAGTCAGAAAAGGTAACAGCTGCTGACAGGGGAAGAACTGAAAACTTTCTAGAATCTTTGTCTCTCAGAGAAGTTAGCAGAGGATTTAAAGAAGGCTGCCTCCCATCCAGGATGTTAAAGGCTTTCAAGAACAAAGCTCAAGCTCTTTACTACCCTGAAGTAGAGGAAGCAATAGAAGAAAAGAAAAAATAAAGAAGGAAGGGCAGAGAACAGGTCTGGCAGTTGGCTGCTTTCAAAAGCTAACACTAACAGAGCAGAAAGCCCCAGAGAGCAACCACTGCCCAAAGCCAGGCATGGCACAGCAAGGCTCCAGTCTTTGAATGGCTAGATGTACACCAGGGAGGGGTTTTCTATTTCCACTCTGAAACCAAGAAGATGGTCAGAGGAGGCAATTCCTTCATATGGCACCAGCATTTTAGGGCCAGCTGCTATTCCCCGGGCTGGAACCTAAAGTCTGCAGACCCTGTGTGTTGACAGCAAAGCTGCAAATCCCAGAACTATTGTGGGACCTGTTCACATAAAGCTTGGCCACACAGCAGGTTCAAGGAGGGCACTGCTGAAGCAGCGAAGTGCAGAAGAAACAGTTTTCCTGTGACATACCAGGTCCTCAATGATCTCCTGGATGCGTTTCTTGGCTGCCTCCACACAATCCTTGGCTCCCTTAAGGGTGACTTTATCGCTCTGGGTGCCGGAGCGTGGGAAGCTGACCATCACACCACCATATTCGTCCGCAATCTCACGCAGAACTTGTCCTCTCCGGATGACAAAGTGGCGGTGGTGCTTGGGGTCAACCACCATGGAGTCTTCAACCACATTATCCTGCCAACAGACGACAGCCAGTCAACCTTGTCTGTCCTGGTGACAAGCACGGATTGGCTGCACTCAACAGCAATCAGCTTACAACTGCATGCCAACAAGGAACAGCAAGAAAGATCTTTCTGAACTCCCATGAAGGGCAGCAAACGGTTTTAGGACAAGCACGTCCTCCATGCTGACTCGTTACGTCTTGCTACAGCGAGAGGCAAGAAAGCAGAAAAAGCAGTTCATACCAAGTTCTTGATGAGGGCCTCCAACTCCTTCTGTGCCTCTTTGACAGCCTCCTCTGTGCCCATGATGGTGATCAGCTCCTGATCTTTGTCCTCAGAGGTGGGGAAGATGATGCGCGCGCCGGTGTTGTCACGCACCTTGCGGATGTTGCCGCCACCCTTACCAATAAGGAATTTGTGGTACTCTGGCTTCGCACGGAGGTCCACGGTGTAACTCTTGGTTTGCTGAAAGGAGTCAGAGACCCACAGAACATGTCAACACACAAAAAACCCCCATCAAATGGCAGCACGTGGGTACCTGCACCCACACACCCTGCTCAAGAGCCAGGCCGATATGCCTGTTCTCAAACCCGACGTATGCAGTGAAATGGAAGGACCAGAGCTGAAACTCAGCCTTAACTCTCTGAGCATGTCACCAGTCTGGGCAGAGAAGCCTTGCAGCCAGTTGTTCTGCCCAGGAGGGAAGAACTCATTGCCACAAGGATGGAAGCATAACTTTTTTTAAACTAGCCAGACCATATCAAATCCCTCAAAAGAGGATTCGCCTGTCTGATGCCAGAGGCTTCCCAGCAGGCAGAGGGAATGCCTTCAAACCCCAAAGGAAACAGTTGGCCAAGGCAACCTGCTCCTTGCCCTCTGAGACAAGGCTCACCTTCTCTTCCGCCAGGTGCAGCAGCTGTTTCTTGGCTTTCTCCACGTCCTGGGCTGGGCCCCTGATGGTCACGGTGTCACTGCCAGAGCCCTCGGTGGGGAAATGGATGTGGACTCCCCCACACTCCTCCATGATGGAGCGGATGAAACGGCCTTTGGCGCCAATGAGGGAATTGTGCAGTTTGGAAGGAATAGACACCTCTACTTCTGTGATGTTGGCCTAATTGAGGACAGCATGGACTGTCAGCCAAGCTGCAGCAATGTGTCTGCACCCACTCTGCTGCCTCCTAACGCCCACGCTGCCAGGAGCTTGGCAGAGCTGTGTGTAGGATATGCCTGACCAGATCTGAGACTGACCACTCCTGACACAGGAGCAGCCACAAGAGTCCCGAAGAGACTTGACAGCCACACTTGTCTCCTCCCTGCCCTCCCCTGCTACCAGCACCTCTGTATTTGTATCTCCTGTGTCTGCTGTATCTGTATTGCCCAGTCCCCCACTGCCCCACACCAGGCGTTGCGCGTACCAGCTCCTTCTGGATGGCCAGAATTCTGTGGCGAGCAGCCTCACAGTTTGCTCTCTTGCCTGTGATAACAATTGTCTCCGAGTTGCTGTTCTCTGCTGGGAGATCAATTTTGGTGTTGCTTTCTTCACGAATCTGCCACAAAAAATACCAAACCAACAAAACAATTTGAGAGGTGTCCCACATCAGAAGAAAAGCCCCTGGAGGTTTTACTCTACATCACCAACGACCAGGAGAGAGCAGCGAGTGGCATTTCGCTGCAGGCAGTGAGCACAGTGAGCACTGGAGACAGGACAAATATCCCACCTTCTTGATGTTGGCACCTCCTTTCCCTATGATGTTCTTGTGGAATTGTTTGAAGATGGGGACAGAAATAGAAAAGCTGTTTTCAACCTGAGGAAGGAAGGAAGGGAGAATTGAAGATCACACTGTCATGGCAAGTGAGGCACTATCCCAGGAACTCAATAAATAAGCTTCTGATCATAGGCTTAGACACAAAGAATTCTCTATATGAGACTTGCAAGAATAAGCAAATGCATTTATGTACCTTCTTCTATAACCCTTAAATAACAGGTATTACTCCCCAGCCCTCACCCAGCCGCAACAGTGTCCACAGCTCCCTGAACCTGAGATGTGTCAGCCCCAGCCAAGCCACTACAACTCTGCTCTATTCCTGAGGCTTGGAGAAGAGAGCAGCAGGCAGAAGTCCCCCTTACCAGGTCTGCCACCATCTTCTGCATGTACTTGGTGCACTTCTCCACCTCATTCTTGGGACCTCTGAGCTGGACAATGTCACTCTTGTGTGCAGGGTCTGGAAAGTTGATGATAACCTGCAGGAGATGGTCATTTAGCATCAGCTCCAGCAAATGCAAGAATTGTACCAACTTGTGCAAAGGCTGAGGAGATCCTGCACATCCCTTTTCCCATTTGGAAGAGGCTAACAACGTTAGCAGCCTCTGGCCAAAAGAACCATCTTCTCATGCATATTAGACATATGAGAGACACATATCAGCTCCATATTTCTCATACATATTACCTACAGAGACACTAAATTTATGACTTTAGTGACCAAGCAGGAGATATCCCCTCTGGATCCCTCATCCAGAAAGCCTTACCTCTGGGAATTTCTCCCGGATTTCCCGGATCCGCTCGCCCTTCTGCCCAATGATGGTCCGGTGGAATTTCTGCTCAATGATTAGGTCCTTGGTGCGTTCATTTTCCTGTGGACAACAGTTTACACCAAGTGTTCACGAGGGGAGCCACATACTTGTAATCCCCAGCTTGCTGCCTGACAGTTTGCTTGCCAGCACTGTCCCTCTTGAGAGGTCTTTAAACTAGGCTTGAAGAAGGAAGGGGATAAGACCAGGCTCACTAGAGATGAGCCCAGGGGTGGCATTGCCCACGTGTTAGCCCAGGTGAGCTGCATCTAGACCAGTGCAGGCAGTACGGGCAGCAAGCAGCAAAGTTATGATGTAGCTGCTATCACAGACACGTGGTGGGATGACTCTCACAGCTGGAGTGCTGTAATGGATGGCTAAAAGCTCTTCAGAAGAGACAGACAAAGCAGGAGAGGAGTGGGGTAGCACTGTCTATTAGAGGGAGTGTTTTGCTTGTACTGAAATTGATGCTGATGAAGGTGGTAAGGTTGAGTGCCTATGGGTGAAGACTAGGGGGAAGGTCAGCAGGGTGGACATCACGGTGGAAGTCTGTTACAGACCACCCAACCACGACAAACAGCAGATGAGGCATCCTACAAGCACCTGGCACAAGCCTCACAGTCGTCGGCACTTGTACTTGTGGGCGAGTTCAACTTGCCAGATGTCTGCTGGAAATATAACACAGCAGAGGAGGCAGCCTAGGAGGCTCCTGGACAGTGTGTAAGACAACTTTCTCACACAACTGGTAAATGACCCCACCAGAGGAGGTGTCCTGCTAGGCCTGGTGTTTGTGACCCAGGAAGGACTGGTGGGGGGTGTGGTGGTTGCTGGCTGTCTGGGGCACAGTGACCAGGAACAGTTCAGAGTTTTCAATACTGGGTGAAGTAAGGAGAGCCCCTTGGGAGCCAGTCCTGAAGGGCAAAGGAGTCCAGGAGGGCTGGATGTGCTTTAAAAAGGAATGGCTAAACATCCAGGAGCAGGCTGTCCCCATGTGTAGAAAGACAAGTTGCTGGGGAAAAAGACCAGCCTGGTTAAATAAAGATAACTTAGGCTGGAGCTTAAGGAAATGAAGAGAATCTACCATCTCTGGAAGGAGGATCAGGTAACCTGGGAGGACTATAAGGATGTCACAAGGTCACGTAGGGAGGAGATTAGAAGGGCCAAAGCCCAACTAGAACTTGATTTGGCTGCTACAGTTAAAGACAACAACAACAAAAAAAAAATCTATGAATATGCTGGCAGCAAAAGGAGGGTCACAGTGTCTCCACCACTTGTTGAATGCAGAGGGTAGTGCAGAGACAGGATGAGGGTAAGGCAGAGGTACTTCATGCCTTCTTTGCCTGTATTTAATATCAAGACCCGTTGTCCTCAGGATACTCAGCCCTCAGAGCTGGAAGCTGGTGATGGGGAGAGCAGTGAAGCCCCTGTAATCCAGGAGGAGATGGTTGTACTTGATCTTAAAGGTCTATTCCAACCTTGATTCTATGACTATTTTCTCTTCCACACAAAATTCACTCTAGGTTGACAGAGAAGATGATCCAAGGGAATAAAGCAACTTGCACTTGTGATGAGATCCAAGTTCTCGGTGGGCAAGGAAGGTTACTAGGGAGTGTAAGGGCCACCACCCTCTAGCCTCCCAAGCATCACATCCCACTCACCATACGGGAAGCGAGTTCCAGCAGCTCTTTCTTAGCCTGTTGGACCCCCTGTGGGTCTCCTTCAATTCTGATCAGGTTGCTCTTCTCATTGTCCGGGGGAATGCGCACAGACACCTTGTAGAGGTCCTTAATTCTGTTAACTGCAAGGCAAGGGGTGTGGTGACACACTCTGCTGGACCAAGATTTGGAAGCAAGGCACCTTGAGTAGAGGCTGTTTAGAGGCTGTTTGAGAAGTACATCAGCCTCTGAGGAGAAGAGGGGTGGGGCTGAACCAGGGGAAAATGCCTCTTCACCCTGGGGTTCAGCAAGAGCAGATCTGTGCCATGTAAGAGTCCATACAAGTAAATACTGAGGCATCTAGAGCTGACTGTTTGCTTGCCAGAGTGAGGCACTTGCTTCTTCCCCAAAGAACACCACATTTGGATCAGAGGATGATCATTCGTTTCTAATCCCAAATTCTTTTTTTTGGAGAAACTCACCAAGCAGATTTCCACCACCCTCAACTGGCTGCTAAAATGCAACTCACATATAGCAACTTGAAAAAAAAAAGAAATTCTCCAACCCCTTCCAAAAAACTCCGCCAGGACATGGCAAAGTAATCCCACCACCATTCAGCTTCCCAAGACACTTCACACATCAAACCCACCCTGAGGCCTCACTGCCGTTTTATCTCCTTGTGCCAACCCCACCCAGAAGAGCAGGGTGATGGAGACAGCACCCTGGGAGAGCAGCAGAGCCAGGAAACGACTGACTGACACGGAGAGTCCGAGCACAGGCAAGGTTAGAGAGGCACCCACTTACTGTTTGCTCCGTTCTTGCCGATAAGGTGTCGGTGGAATTTGTGGTCAACGTTGATTTCTGCATAATCCATCCGGTTGATCTACAAAGAATGGCACAGGGCTAAAGCACAATGCTCCTCTGGTCCCAGCCAGGAGCACCAAGCTGTCAAACACTGAGAGGGACTAAATGCCTCTCCAGAAGCGACTGAAGGAGAATCTTTTCTCCTCTGCATCAAAAGGCTTAGGATGTGCTGCTGATTTTTTAAGACTGCTATGGACAAGCTTCATACCCAAGGGTTTTGTTCACCTGCCATACAACCTGCCTTTTGCAAGTTCTGTTAGGCCTCTCAGGACATCACAGAGATGTGATCTGCACTTCATCACCTCTGCTCTCTTGCCCCTTCTTCCCCCACTGCCTTCTTATACACCAGAACTAGTACCACCAACTTACCAGATCCTTGACCATGACTTCAATCTGTTCCTGAGCCACATTCACATCTTCTGTAGGTCCTTCCAAAGTGATTTTGTCTTCTCCTTCAGTGAATTCGATGTGAACCTTGAGAGAGAAGGCCAGGAGATCAGTAATTATTTTCCAGGACACAAGCCAAGTCAATACTGCCAGTCAGGCCTGCACCATTGCTCCCTGCCCCGAGGGGCACACAGCTCATTCGCGTGGGCTCAGAAGTAGGAACTTGGCAGGATACATTTATCTCTTACAAAGAGTGACCTGGACTAAACCATTCTACTTCATCAGGTGCTAACAACTCATCCATACCTTTGGCATCTGCTGAGTTATTTTGGCCAGGTTTTGCCCTTTCTTTCCAATGATGAAACGATGAAGCCAAGAGGGGGCTGAGACCGAGGAGACGGTAAAACTGTTGGCCTGAGAGACAGAGAAGTTGTTTGATGGACAGACTGGAAGAGAACTTCACAGGAATTCTAATTCCCATGCTGTACCCTCGGTATTGAGTTCTAGGCTACAGCTCTGGCAGCCTGGCAGGGACCACTCCCCTACGTACATCAGTGCCCGAAGATGTATCATTATGGGGCCTTCCAAGGAGGCCTGGCCCATCCCACCAGTACCTTTGCATAGACTTCAGTCAACGCTTGCCCAAGTTTTTCAGGCTCGCCTCGCAGTATCACCGTCTCCGAGCTACTGTCAGTGGGTGGGATCTCGACAGACACTCCAGTTTTCTCCAAGATCTCCTGCAGGGAATTCCCCTTGGGGCCGATGACATACTTGTGCTGGGACTTCTTTACCTCCACTGCGATGGTAGTAGTCTTCTTTTTCTGTAGGAGCAGAGGCACCAGGGCATCAATCACACAGGAGCAGGGAAGGACAAGAGTGAAAGGAAGAGGTACAAGATGCAGCGAGCTCTGCACCCAGTAAAGGGCAAGGCAGAGGTGAGCACAGGAGCTCTGCAGTACCCTGGCACCCTTGGGGCTGACTACTGAAAGCCTTGTGCTCAAAACCTCACAGGTGTAATACAAAAAGTCTTTGTCAAGCTCCCTGGGACACTGCAAGGAAGGGACCACATACACACCCCCAGCCCTTGCACAACGCCCAGCTGTCCCCAGGCAGTGCTGTAATGCAACGCCACGTAGGCTACCAGGCAATAAGCTGATTATCTCTGTTGAAATCCAGACTGGTACAAATACAGACCTAACTACAAGGAAAAACAGACCAACAACCCACAACAAGGATATTCACATAGCCAGCATAGTGATGCTGGCTATGCAAAGTAAACCGGAGTGAACGCACTCTTCAGCAAATTCTACTCATGTAGCAACTTTGAGACTGTCAGCTGGCATCACTGCAGCCTTCACACTTCCCTCCTTCCTTTGTAACACCTGTGTGAACACATGCTCAGGGAGCTATTTGTGGTCTGCCAATTTGCATGGCACAGAAAAGCAGGAGACCTGCCACCCCCCTGGCAGAACCACTCCGAGTCTCCGAGTTAGACTCAGGGCCATGTACTGCAAGGGCTGCTGAGCCAGAGCTGACACCAGGAGGATGCAACTGAGGGATGCACAGAAGCAGAACAAGGAGGGAAGAGGGGCTGTGAGCAGCTGGGGACGAGACGCGAAGCTTTGTGGACCATCCATACCTTCTCCTCATAGATCTTCTTGACACGAGCCACGGCCTGGGCCAGCTGCTCCTTCTCTCCTGTGAAGACTATCTCTGTCTTGTTGACGCTGGGTGGAGGGATGTTGATGCGTGTCCCCGTGTCCTGCATGAGCTCGCTCACCAGCTTGTTGTAAGGGCCAGCAATGAAGGGGTGGTACACCTTCTCCACATCCAGCCGCTCCACGGCACGCTTGTCCTGGAAGGGTCCAGAACACCCCACAGTGGGAAGTGCCCCCCACATTACCATCTCTGCCCGCACAGCTGAACTCCCAGTGCTGTCTCGCTTATCACTCCAGCCCGAGCGCCCCTTTCAGTTTGCAGGTTCCATCCCTCTCCACCTATGAACACTGCTGTTGACCATTTACGATATTCCCCTCTGTAATCTCTGGCCTTACCTCAGCTGGTGCCTAGGGTTCACTTCAAAATATGAAAGGTGCTTATCCAGCCTCAGAGATGGACAAAAGGGAGAAGCAGGAGGTGCAGAACCTGGCAGCACTGCTCATACAACCAGGGGCATACAATATGTCGCCGCTCAGACTACCAATATCAGCCACTGGCTGTGGCCACGGTGGCTACAAACATCTAACAGACCATGGAGAAGCCAAATGGCTGTTCACAGTGACACGAGAGATCTCAGCACTGAAGTACCTGCTCAGCTGAGATAAGCAGGATCTCATGTCGGGCCTTCTCAATCCCTTCCTTAGTGCCGGTGATCTTGATCTGGTTGCTGGGGTCATCCGGGCGGGGGATCTGGATCTTGGTTGCAGTTTTGAGCTCCAGGTCCTGCAGCTTCTCGCCATTCTTTCCAATGACAAAGCGGTGGTGCTCCTTAGGGATGGCAACTGTCGCTGAAGCCTGCAACACAAGGACCAAGCATCCATCAGAGCCCTGCACGCACAGGGAAAGCAAGTTAGGTGCTGCTTAGTGGTACCACTGAGGAGCAAACACAAAGCCTTCCAGCACATCCCGTCCGAGGACTGGTACTGTGCCAGGACAGTTAATCTACAGTGCCTGTGTTCCAGGAGCCTAACCCCCACCGCTCCCTCAGAAGCCTTCTGTTTGCACAGGAGCAGCACTGTGACTTAGCAAAAGCCTTCAGACACAGACAAGGTGCACCAGAGAGCAACTGGGATGGCGGCTCTGGGATGGAGTTTATCTGAACTCTGACATCTGCTGCCAAGGCTACAGAGAACAAGACACAGTCTGACTCCTAGGAAACTGAAATGCAACACCAGAAACCTATTCCAGCTCAGGGATGCTCACCACTGCTGAGTGCTAAGGTGTCTTCAAGGCAGCACACACTGCTCTGGGGACTGCTTCGAGAAGTGTCCTCTTCGAAAAGCAATCCCCCGAGCTTCTCTCAATCCACCACTGAAGGGCTGGTTTGTAACAGGGATTCCTCACTCGTTCCCTTCTCACCAAGTCTTTACTGACCTAGTAGCTTAGGATTGCTACTGTGCTCTTGATCTCTGTGAATATGTAACTACTAGCTAATGAGACACTTAAAATTCAAGCTACAATGGAAAAAAATATTAAAAGAAAGATCTCTTGGTGTGACCCTTCAACTCTGTGTCCATGCACTGATGCCAGCCAAGCCCAGGAAGAGCTGGAATACTGGCACACCTTTCAGACCCGGGGCCAGGGCAGCAGCAGGAACGTTTGAGGACAGTGGGGCAGGGATCTGTGGTAGTACAACCTGAACTGTTTTTTCAGATGCACATGGTGTAGGGTTTGTTCCTTTCTCTACCCTCTGGCAGGGTATGACACATGGGTTGAACAGCACTAAGCAGACATGGTATTAACTATTTCACTAACTGCCTTGGACGTTACACTTTGAAACACACCATGACACCTGCCCATGACATACCCTAACAAGAACTACCACCTTGATTAGGAGCTCGGGAATCTGAGGGCAAGAAAGCAAAACACAGAGGACTGAAAGGAGAAGCAACTGAAACAACAGGGCTGCAGCTGCTTACCAATGTGGCTCAAGTTACACAACCCAGAACCCCGATCTGAAGTTTTCAGCATTTGGCAGAAGTCCCTCTTATCTACTTTTCTTTCTCCCACCCCTCCACGCCAAAGGACTTCAGAGAAAGCACGGTCCCATTCTCACACACTGAGCTTTGTGTGAGGGGCCTGCACCCCGCTGGCACCTCAGCACCAAGTCACCCAGATTGCAGACTCCACCCTTCATGCAACACCATGGCCTGTAATTAGCTTTGAACCCTATTTTAAACCTCATTTCCATTCCAAATTGCCAACTGTGTGCTTTGAAAATAGATGGCAAAGCTGAGTTAGTCATCTAATAACACCTCTTTGGCTTAGAAGCACACACACCCAAGGGTCTCAAAGCATTTGGGAGTCTTGGGGAAGAGCAAGCACAAAGTGACAAACAGTTAGCTGCCCTCACCTGAGTCTGCAGTCGAGCGACAATTTCCTTCCGAGCCTTCATGACTGCTTCCAGCTTGCCAGAGACCATGATGGAAAGGCCCTGGTCCTTCGCGAGAGACAGCTCCAGGTGAGCTCCTGTCTTCTGCATGATGTCAAGGCAGATCTTGGCCTGCTCGCCCTCTCCAAACTGATTCATGTCCTTGTATTTCCTCTCCTCCAGTGGCACATGAAACACCTGCCCAGCCACAGGACAGACACAAGGGCACACGGAGCTGTCAGTGTGTGTTTGTGACAGTGCCTCCCTCCCTCTAGCCACGCAGGACTTCAGTGGCACGCTGAGCTCCCAGGTCTGTGGGGCCCATCAACCAGCTGACAGAGGGAAATGTTGGAGCACTGCAGCAGACAGTCTGGGTGTCTTCACAAAGTGAAGAACACTTCAGTGGATCATCACTCACTACAGGAATTCTGCAACCTTCCCTTTAGGCCTGCTTCAGTTATTTGGGGAACAGGGATGCAGAGCTTTTTCTGGTCGGTTTCCCAACACATCCCTCCCCTCCAGAGCAGTCCCAGCTCTCAGGTGCAGTATCAGTGTAAAGTACAGCACAGAGGCTGAAATACCAAGGATTTCATACTCCAGGGAATGCTTCACTTCACCTACTTTAGGGGGTGGGGGAAAAGGAGGGAGATAAGACACCCACTCCCACCAACCTGAGTGATGACAGAAGCCTTTATTGGTCGGATTTTGCTCCAGGGCCCAGCAGGCTCCTGGGCAGCTTCCAGACATGGTGCTTTCTCAGGGAGCGGAGGGAAGGCTTCCTTGTAGGTTGGAGGATCATTCTCTTCTTCAGAGTTTAAAGCTGTAACTGGGGTTAAGCAAACAGGGTCAGTGAGACACTCTCTCCACAGAAACACCCCTGTTCACAGGCAGTGCAATTGTAATTAGGCACCACTAACAAGGGAGAGCAAATGGCTTGTGCACTGCTATTAATCCTATTACAGCTATGCCTGTGGAGCAGCCAAGTCTGGAGCACGACTGACCTCAGCACAGCACGGACTGCAGTGGATGCCACGAGCCTTGTCTGAGCTGGCACGGTGGGTGCAGGAAGTAAATGTGCAAGTGAATGCTGGCAGCAAACAGCACCACACTGCCAACTTTGTCAAGAAGGGTTAATTAGGGGAGAACAGGCTGAGCAGAAAAAAGTGAAAAGACAGAGCAAGGGTGCAGGTCAGAAGGGGATAAGACAAACATAAGCCCAGGACGAAGGCAGAGAGAAGGGCTATAGTTAGGGCAAAGTCCAGGCAAAGCATGTGCATTATGTTTGACTCAGTTGTGTACTGGGCTGTGCCAAGTGGGCCAGCTCACAGCTGGGGATGGGTGCCAAAGCCCATCAGTGAGTCAGTTCATACGGTTACACTGACTTCCCCCAGCACCTAGCTGAGCAAAGCAAGGAAATGACAGCCCAGCACACCAACCTCATGGGGCTTCTGCGCAGCCCAGTGCCCCACTCCTGCACGTGTCCTGCCCCAGGGCTCACAGCTCTGCTAGCCAGAGCTCTTTGAAGATTTGAGGCTTGTCTCCTCATGGCCCTGCACTGTGCAGCACCACCACTATGCTGGTGGGGGTAGAAAGACAGAGTCTGGCAAAACACTAACCTGAGAACGGAGAGTGCGATGTCTGCACACATATGGGGAACCAGACACACGGAGTGAGCTCAGGTAAGAGCAAGAAACCTTGCCCGTGCAGTCTGGCTCTAGAGGCACACGCCAGGAACTCAGCTGTGTTTGCTCACCTTTTACCTGCTGCTGAGCCAGGCCGCTGCGGTGTTCAGCGAAGCTCTCCTGGGTCAAAACTGCCACGGAGCTCATTGTCGACTTCCCACCCACACACAATCCGGGTATGCCACTGGAAGGGACAGAGATGGCAGCACTATTACCAACACCGCTCAGGATGCACAAAGTGCCTCCAGGAACACAGATATCTGTTACTGAGCACCCACAGAGCCCCTTGGCCGCTCAGCTGCCTGGGTGAACCAGACAGGAACTTGGAGGGATCTCTCCTCCCAGCAGAGTGGTCCCCAAAACCAGAGCTCCTCATTAGAAAACAGAGGATGTGCAACCTAAGAAGGTCACAGGAAAGGGGGACACCAGAAGTTGTCAAAGCATACTCTAATTAACCCATCAATTATAAATGGCATGCAATTTTTAAATGAGTATCTGAATGGACAGTCAATCCGAGACCATTGTGTTTCCCTAGACAGCAAAGTGCCCAGGAGGCTGCCTCTTCCTGGGAAACTTATTTAGGTCCCTGAACCTCTGCTGACTGAGGGATACACTCAGAAAGCCACTCTGATAGGCAAGCTCAGCACAGCAAGACCTTTGGCTCTCCCCAGGTAAGAACTTACCAGCTAAATGGTCAGTAGCCAGAGAGTCCGTCCTGTAAGCTGCCCGTCTGTCAGCCTGCCAGCTTTCGCTTCAGGGAACAAAATGAGCATAAGTTAGGTGACAACAGAGAACCAGGATACCTCAGCTACTGTACCTTCCAAAGGATGTTTCAAAACATCCCAACCCAAACGCTGCTCTCACCCCCAGTTGCATCCCACCATACTTCACTGTCATGTTTTATGAACGCTACTGGCGGCTCCAGTACCTACTCAAACCTCACAACAGGAAGCCTGGAGTACTCTTTCATCACACTGGCTACAGGAGTAACCATCCCATATCGGGCAAAAATACAGTCAATTAATAACAGATGTGCAAGACAGACATGAAATTTCAGGGTTGCAAGCAAGAGCATCAACATCTAGCCAGAAGAGACTAATAACCTGAAAACCTGCCAACAACACTGCCATCAGTCACAAGTTAGGAATGTAGTTAGTGGAGCTGGGGTGAATCAACACAGACATCCTCACAACCGAAGGCAAACACTCAGGGCTCTCCACACTCGCTGCTGGGCTGTCCACCTCTGCAGCTTCTCCCATGACAAGGTCACGCACCAGGCACTGAACTCTGTCTCCAGGCCTGACCTCGCCAGTCGGGAGAAGAAATTCACACTGGTTTACATGGACAATTATAAACATGTACACGAGATGGAACCAGGGGAAAATACACATCACTGGGAGGAGCTTTACATCTCCTGAGTCTGGAGCTGCAGGTTTACTGACAAAGTGTTTAGGAATACCAGGAAAATGTAAAAGCCAGTGCAGCACACACTCCGCCAGATGTACAACAGACACCCACACCCGGAGAACCTCACAGCCCTTACCTGCACACTCCTAAAATCCAGTGCCTCTGCCTATTTGTGAGATGAGACACCCAACTGCCACACACACTGCAGTCCTGCCCAGACCATCTTCTGAACAGCAAACTCAGACACTTTTCGGTACAGTGACAGTTGCCATCTCTGACCTTCCATGGTGCCAGAGAAGGCTCCTCACACCAGTGTCACTCCCAAAAACGCAGCCTTGCTGGTGTGATGCCTCACATCATGCTAACGCTGTGATGCAGGTAGGGAAGGCAACAGCAGCCGAAGGAAAGGAGGGAAGAACAGGCAGAGCAGTGATGCAACAGGGCCATACCAGCCTGATCTGCACCCCAGCCAAGACCACTGCCTTCCCCTACTTCAACATGCCTCTCACAGGCACAGGATTGTCAGAGCAATAGAGCTCATGTTGCGACTCATCCTGCAGGGACCTGCCACTCCGAGGCAGCAGGTATCAGGACAGCAGCCCTGCTGCTGGAGCACAGCTGCTGCAGCATGCAGACCTCTGGCGTACAGACAGGGTGGCTGTAACCTGATCGCGGAGAAATACCTGAGTTCTCCTTGCTGTCCAGGGTTACACGCGAGGTGACACGTGGCTGTGTGTCCGTGGCACACGCCTGTGTGGCTCAGGCCGCCGCAGATCCAGGGGAGTGCGTTAGTGGCACAGCACCTGTCCCAGACCAGCTGGGCCAGGCCTGCAGACTCCACGGCGGGTGCCCCAGCCTGTTGGGTCACTCCTGAGGTGCCACTGCCTCGTGCAAGCTGCCAACAGGAAGGAGGCCAGGGAGCAGAAGCATTCTAGACATCACAAGCAGCTGCTGAGGTCTGGCTGGAGCCCTGCTAACAGCACAGATGTGCTTAGGACTCTCGTTTCTCCAGAAAGCACCACCTGGCTCATCTTGCATGTGCTCTGCATGGAGGAGGAGGGTAAGGATGAGGAGTCAGTGATGACACCCAATATAGCTCCTACCTGAAAGCCACAGCCTCAAGGCACAGCTGCTGGTTTCGCTATGTACACAGCAGCTGCAGAGGTCTTTCTTGCAGCCTCCACCTCAGAGAACAGCCAGACATTCAGCGAGAAACCGAAGGGCGGCATTTATGCGTACGAATGTCTGTTTTGTCACCCATACAGCAAGCTAAGAGCACACACTCCCCATCTCCAGCAACCCCAAGCATCTGGTGCACTATAGGCCTCAGAGATTCATCTCTGGCCAAGGACAGGATCAACCATTAGAATGGTATTTGAAACATAACATCCAAAGCAGCAACTCAGGCCCCACACTTGGAGCCTACACCTCCTTGGCTTCCCACTTCGGTTTTGAAACGGAGGTTACAGCTACGTCACACAGCGTGCAGCTGACTGGGTCAACAGGTTTTCAACCCTGATCATCCGTAGCGCCAGCCCTAAAGAACTTTCAGAGCTCACTCTTAAATAATAAAGACAACCAAATCATCCCAAAAATAACCTCCAGCAAGGAGCCGGCTTTAACCACACAGGAAACATCTGTACGGAGAGAAACAACACCAAACTCCTGAGTCGCGCGGATAGAGATGTGACGTGTCATTTAAGAGCATATTTAATAAGAACAGAAGGATTTGACCAGTTTGCTCTCCCACCGGCGCCACGTCCTGC
>NW_008654746.1:0-582 GCF_000695815.1 Acanthisitta chloris
GGAGCAGCTGTCCCAGTGTGCCATAAGATGAGCTGGTGGGGCAGGTGGCTGGCCTGGCTCAACAGGGAGACTTTGCAGGAAATTATGAAAAAAATGAGAGTTACCAACTCTGAAAAAAAGGGCAGGCTACTAAAGAAGAGTTCAGGGATATAGTCAGGTCATGTAGGAAGAAAATTAGAGGGACAAAGGCACAATTTGAATTAAATCTGCCCACTTCTGTCAGGAATAGCAAAACCTCTTTCCATAAATACATCAATAGCCAAAGGAAGTGCATGGAAAAGTTTCATTCCTTGTTGGACATCGGAGGGAACAGAGTGACCCAAGGTGAAGAAAAGGCTGAGGTACTTAACACATTCTTTGCCTCAGTTTTAATAGTAGGACAGATTGTCCTCAAGACATCTGGCCTCTAGAGCTTATAGACAGAGATAAGAAGCTAAATAGCTCTCCTGAAATGAGAGGAAATGGTTAGTGATCTGCTTAGCTGCTTGGATCCTCACAAACCTATGGGACTGGATGGGATCCATCCCAGAGTGATGAGGGAGCTGGCAGAAGAGGTCGCCAAGCCTCTCTCCCTCATTTGAT
>NW_008654746.1:1909-5686 GCF_000695815.1 Acanthisitta chloris
ATTCACCATCCCTGGAGGTTTTCAAGCTGAGACTGGATGTGGCACTTAGTGCCATGGTCTAGTAACAACAGTAGGGTTAGACTCAATCTTTGAGGTCTCTTCTAAACCTGTTGATTCTATGCTTCTCTAATTCTGTGATTCTAGGAGTCTGTTGAAAATAATTTACTTCCTATCAATGAATAAATCAGATGTATATTTTTATAATTTGGTATTGTCAAAATGCAAACAGATTTAATAATTTGCAGAATTTAATTCTCCATCTGCATTGGTCTCCTGGGACAGAAAACTACTCTGGCACGAAGAAACAGACTATCACTTCAGTTACCAGAATTTCTGGCCAAGGAGAAATACTGATAATTAAATAGCACTTCTCAAAGAATGGGGAACAGTATAAATATGTTTTAAAAAAAAGACTGGATGTGGAACTTAGTGCCATGGTCCAGTAAAGGTAATAGGATTGGACTTGATGATCGTTGAGGTCTCTTCCAACCCAGTTGATTCTATGATTCTATGATTATGGCTACAAGAATGCAACTTCATAATGTATATATCCATCTAGAGCAGCTAACCAAAGCCAAAAACCTCTTTGCACGGCTCACATGTAATATTGACTAGCAGCATAAGCATTATTTAACTCCTGGCTGCTTGTCACAGACACACATGCCCATATATTTATACATATATAAAATAGTGTCAGAGAAAGTTCCAAATAAATGAAAATATATGCAGCCAAACTACTTTGACCGCCACCAAACTAATCAATTATTAAAAAAGAAAAAAAAAGAAAGAAAAAATGCATTAAAAAATAATCTTTATATCATAACAAAGACATTCATCATATTGATTTCTACCATGCAGGTGAGTATTCTGAAAATGAGAAGGAAATAAGGAGAACGTTGCTGTAATGTGTAGTAGAAATATAAAAGTATGAAAATCATAACTGCTTGTTATTGTCATTTAAGAATGGTTATGGTTATTTAAGAAAAATGTGTCAAAAGCCAAAGAATCTCTTTAGAGAGCAGTTATTGTTATTAATTTTACACAGCAAGTATTCAGGTATTATAGCAATAAGGTAAATTTTTAAAAGCCCTTATAGATAAAATTTATTTGTGGCTAATCTGCCAAATATTTAATCACATAGAGAACATAAAACCTAAGAACTCTAAACACATGTGTGTATGTGATTCTTTTGTAGTTAAAATTACCTGAGTACTTAAGTACTTTACTGTCCAGTGACATTGGATTAATGTGACACCTTTTTATTGCTGAGAGGGTAACCTCTCTTACATAAATTTAAAAAAAATCTATTTTTATATCAGACAAACCAGACTCACAAAACTTAGATGGTATGGGGTTCTTTCTTCCATTTGTGTATGCAGAGAGCAGGTGGAGTATAATCACAAAATATAATTTCAGCAATTTCATGTAAACATGAAATTTTTATGTATGTAAACATACACCAGCAGATTACTACCTATATATAGTATTCATTTTGCTCAGTTTCAGGTAAAGGCAAAAACACCAAAGAACAATGACGTTTTCTTCACAAAAATTGTAATGGAGTTGTTATGCAGCACAGATTTTAAAGAGAGTGACAGCTGGTATCTAAGAGAAAAGAAATTATTCTTTGATATCTTTCCTCACACGGAAGTCTACAGGTAAAAAGATAATTCAGTATTTTTTCCTAACATATTGTGCCTCTCCTAAACAAACATGATTTAAAATTGCAATCAGTCTGAGAAATTGGTAGCAAAGTAGACAACATGTGAGACTTTCTAGAAAATTGGATTTTTTTAGTGTTCTGCTCATTTTAATGAAGAATTTCCCTCCAGACACAAAGTTACAATCATAGCGAGCTCATTGTATTTATTTCAAATCATGTGTGAAACTAGGAACAGAACAGACCATGCACCTGTAGATGGGTAGAAAATGGTACCATTTGTTACACTTCCTGACAAAGAGAAACAGAAGTAAAAAAAGTAATACACGAGCCATGATTGCAAATTCAGTCAACCTTTAGACCTAAAGTGACATCCATTAGCAACATTTTGAATCTTGAAGATAAGACCATCTGCAGACCACAGGTTATTCAAGGTGTCAGAAAACAAAAACCATCTACATCCCTGTAGGACCAGATTATTAACAACACAGTGGCTTCAGAACTAGAACTAGAATTCTCCTTTTCCCCTTAATGTTTTTAGAACACATAAGTAAAATAATTTAGTAAATCTTTAACTTCCCTCTGCCTCCAACCTCTAAAGATACTCTTACTAGTTCAGACCAGCTGTCCATCAGATGCATTTGCAGTCCTTATTTTTGTCTGACAGTGCCTTTAGGTGGAAAAACCAGAGTAGACAAGCATAAATGGTATGCTTCTGCCAAGAGTTTTCCATTCAACAATCTCTTGAGCCTGTTAGTTGTCTCTACAGTAACCCTGAGCTTACTAAACAGTAAGTGCTTTTTAAGTCTCCTTTTAGATGCCTTTACATTTGTTTCCCATACAATACCCTTGGGCAAGGATTTTCACCAACTCTTAATGCCTTGATTTGAAGGCCCTAGTGGAAAGTGACAGTGAATAGTCAATACCTCTCCAGCTTTTTCCTTGTATGGAAATTGTCCTATTCTTCAGATCATCCTTTTTGTCTGTCTGTTACAGATGTCACTAAACTCCACTTTTCCTTATTCTGAAACTAGTATTTCATTTTGTTTTTATATTACCAGAAATCCTACCTTTCATTCGAACTGTAAAGTACACAGGAAACTTCATTTTATAAGAAATTTATGTGGAACAGTGTTAGAATAATAGTTGGGGAACAGGAGACCAACTATTAGATACTGATAAATGACTGCTGAAAGCCTAGGTATGCCCAGCCGCTGAGGCTTCATTATGTGAAACCACTGGGGTGCGTACTCACAGCAGAAGAGAGACTTCATTTCCTCACCAGTCAGGTGTTTGATTGGTAAGATGACACCCAGCTTTACCAGATCTATTCTTCTCACACATACCTCCAGTGCAAGCTGGAGAGAGAGACAAGCACCTCTACAAGCAGCTCCTCTCAACAAACAAACAAACAAACAAACAAACAAAAGATTCAGAACACCAGGGCAAAATAGAAAGCTTGAAGCATGCAAGCACCAGAACTAGATCAAACTACAAAAGGACTGGATGCAGAAGTTAACACTTTGAAAAATATAAAAATTAGTGAAGCAGTATTAAATATACACATTCCATTTGCTCCTTGTGCCAATGAGTCACAACTAAGTCACTCATCAGACTTTACATTTAACCGTTAGTGCCAAGTAGATGCTATAGTAAGCAAAACTCACAGAGCCATTTCCGTTCACATTACAGATGTTGTTGCTGAAGTTTCCTTTTTTTGCTCAGGTCCATGACTTAATTTAGATTATACCATGCAATGCCACCTTCAGGTGAAAACAGACTTACCCTAAACTGTCTGTCTGCCTTCCTCAGAATGAGATCTATGGGGTAATGTGGACTGCGATGCCATAGTTTTTCTCATGGTTGAAGGCCCAGATGACTAGAAGATCTTTCAATAACTGCTTCCTGTCTGAAAAACAACTGGCTAATCTCAAATGGATCTTTTTTTTAATATTAAAGCTGCTAAAATTAAATTTCATTACATTTACTCTATAATTTACTATGTTAAGCAATCTGGAGCTCTGGTTAATTTCCTGTTATTTGAAAGCTTGATGCATAAACAAGATGTGCATTTTCTCTCATCATAAGACTTCACAAGGAGTATAGTTTATATAATA
>NW_008654746.1:5755-10529 GCF_000695815.1 Acanthisitta chloris
GAATAGTATAATAAGAAAATATAAAGCTGTAGCAAGCCTGTGGAAAATAACTATTTGAATATTATATGCCTCCCTGTACAGTAGCATTCCATGCAATCATCTATGACATCACTGGATAAACATATAGTTATCTGTTTCTTTGAAAATATTTATTAAAAATGTATGTTATTAGATATTGCACATATCCACAAAGATAATTTCTTTATGAATACAGATATTCCAAGTGAAACAACAAACTCTGTTCTGCCAATTTTTAGATCATGTGCTGAGAACTGCTATTTCTTGCATATACTGTCATCTGTAACAGCCTAGCAGACTTAACACAGTGTTTTATTGTTGTTCAGACTCTCGTTGGAACACTACATTTTTTCCCCTTTGCTTATTGTAGAAATTTGTGCAAAAGGGAAAGTTAGTGTATCTCCAAAGCCAGTGTAAAACAGTCAAAACAATCAGATTAACTTAAAAAAAATCCAAAATCCCACAGGGAAAAAGAATTTGATAACTCTTTACAACAGACTTTAAAAATTCCAATGTACAAATTATTCCAAGAAACAGAATAACTATAACTTGCCATGTACATTGGTAGATATATATACAAAATAACAGACTATTCTAATAATCAGAAATAATAAAAAATACTCAATTTAAATCTAATTATATAATAATTACAGAACAATGCAATATATGAAAATTACATCATGTAATGCCCCAAACATTTATATATATAGATGTTCTTTCAAGTAAACAGAGAGAAATGGGTGCTAATATTGACTTCCAGTAAGTTCTGGCATGTATGGGTGACTGTAAAGAATCAGAAAATTTTTAGGATGGAGTAAGGGAAGACAATGATTTGTGGGATTCAATGTGTTCTACAGGCATTTATACACAAGGCTAAATTTCTAGTAGTACCTTCTTTACACTTATGGTACCCAGTAGAACAACAACCACATCAACATGGGGATTTTTTTGTTATTTACTTATTTAGAAATTACTGTCTATTTGAACACAGTAATTGGAGTTCTTCTGAGATACAGAACTTCTCTACAGAGTTGTAGAACTACCTATGCTACAACCTGCTTATGAATCTCATAGCTGCTTCTGTCTTGCCTTCACAGAAGGATGAGTATGTGTTGCAACCATTTTCGATCAGTCAGATGAACTGAGTATTGCAGAGAAGCATTAACACTTGCAGTGTTATTTGTAGCCTATGGAGATTTATAACCTTTGTGGAACACAGAGCAAGCTATTACTTTTCTAAATAACAATGAAAATACTGGATAACACTTCTTTATTTGTAAAGGCAAGAATACTGGTCTTAATTTTTCCATTACTGCCAAACATGTAAGTAAGTATTCTCAGGATCATCTCAAAAATGTATGAAATTTTGCATATATAACACAATGTGTTTAGCAATTCTGGCCTCCACAGAAACAGTCAAGACAATTACAGTTTCTAGACTATCTTCCCTATTAAAAAATACACAATCCAAAGCAGAACACTGTTTGCTTTTTAATCTTTCAAGGGACAGTATCCTGTACATTTAAGACATTTAAGCATTTAACTTGTGCTACAAATATAAAAGCCTTAAAAATTCATAAACCAGAGAGAATCAGAAAATGGGTCACTTATTGGTGATAGATTAATTTTTCAACACAAGAATACAATTCTACAGCATACCCTTTTCAGGACCCTTTGAAGTAAACGGCAGTAAAAATTGGAACGTGTTTGAGTTCAGAATTTGCGTATTACATTTTCTAATGTTGCTGCTTTTGAGTACAAAGAAAATTAATGAGTCTTCTAAAACTACACCATTTTATGTTTTACTTTGAACTTATGGTTACACTGAGGAGCAAGGTTTGTGAAAACTGGAATAAACAAGAGAGTAAGTGGTTATGTCTCAGCAGTTCAAAAGAATACCATAGGGAGTCTGTACCAAACCACAAAGTCCCTATCCATCATTACTATCAGAAGATATTTGGGTTGTGTAATTGCAAGGGGGGGTAAAGGGGGATTAGCTTTTAATTTTTTTAATTATTTTGCTCTTTTTGAAACCCTAACTGCATGAAGATTATGCAAATGTATAAAACCTTGTTTAACATTAACCATGAATCAGTTATAGGCAGTATGACCTTCAAAATGTAATGTGAACTTCAACAACTCAAACTATATTGACAAAGACTCTACTTTTAGCACTGAAATTCTTCTAAACCAATTTTGGAAGAAGGTTACTTCTTTTAAATACCTAATAACTACACATATCATAGTCCTGTTGTCAAAAAAAACCAATTTTAAATAATATGATATTAACTGTCTACTCAAGTTGTTCTTACAGTGCATGCCACAGAATATCCTTTTGACACCATGTGAAGCTGAATAAGCCAACTTATTTACAATTCGTTACATTGGTTTTTTGACCTGCCCTCCGAATAGTTGACATAAAATCAGTTCAGTATCCCTAATTTATTGGAATTTGACAAAATACAAAATCAAAGCCAAAATAAATGTTAAAATAAGACATTTTATCCCATTATATGTGTTCACGAAACAATAAATAACTGGGTGCAATAACACATATTGCTATTGACTAAATAAAAATATCTTATGTCAAGCGTCATAAATTCAGATAAAAAAAGTTTTGAAAAATATCCTATTATGAATGTCACAGTCAGTAATAGATTAATATCTAGACCTATATTTATAATTATTTATTGACAATAATTTTATACTTTCAACAGTAAATTATGGTGATATATAGAATTTATTTTACAATAAGTTTTGTTTCCTTGCAAGTAAAGAAATTTAACATCCTTATACTCTGCATTTCTCTTGTCTCAAGAAGACCCTATTTCTCTTTCATGTGAATGCTTTGTCAGAAATAGCTAGTCTAAAATCCCTGTAGATATACTTCTCAAAAGTGGTATGAGATCAAAACAGAATTAATAGTTTTTCCTCTTATTCTCTTTATCCTATTTGCATATGCACACAGAGTAAACAAAACTTTTGAATGGGCACATGGCAATAATCTCCTTTTTCATTAGTTGTCACAGTGGATAAAAGGATTATGGGTAGATTTTACATCTCAGCCAGAACACTGTCAAGACAATTTTCCATACATGCATGCAGACATACAAAGGAGAAATATGCCTATGCTTCACTAAAGAGTATGCTAAAAGCATTTATTAATCTCTCTTATACACTTGGTTTGAGTAGCTTGATGAATATGTAAATAATATTCTTAAACTTCCAACACTTGTTTTTAAAAGTATACAAAGTATTTAACCATATCTTTATATCTAAGTCTTTGAGTATAATTGAATCACAAAATCAATTTTCTAACCATCTGAGGCAGGTAGGTCTGATATAGTTTAGTACTAAGTTTTATTCTGACCACGATTTTGATGAACAAATTGTCGACTTGGAACTAGAGAATAGGCTAACAGGTTTCATACCCATCAGCCATCATTTCTATTGATTTGAGTTCTCTGTGAACATACATCGGAATCAAAAACTGTTCTGTGGATGACGAACACTATACATCACTGACAATCTCCTAGCCTTCCTTTTATTTTTGCTAATGTCATTCTCAGGGCATGTCTCTTTAGACTAAAACTTGGAATGATGTTGTATGCTTTGCAACTACACTTCATCATGGCCTAATAGTAGCTGCATCATTTAGATGTCTTTAACAGCAAAGAAATTACACATTAATGAAATATTTTTGCACTCTATTCAAATCTTTCTATAGAAGAAATCTTGAACTACAATTTCTGTTTAATCATATTGTAAATAACTTCACTGAATCAATATTTTATTTTAACAGTGTTGCAAATGAAATTATCAGCCAGTTCTCATTTTTAATACTGAAAGATGGAATATATCATAATATATGAATAATAGATGAAATATAAATAATACATCTAATATATGAGGTGCATAAATAGAAATACATAGAAACATGTATAAAACTGTAGTGAATCCAGCAAATGAAAATAAAACAATCATTTTTGTTTTCTCATTTTTTCTTCACTATCTACAAATAAAAACTTCTTACACTCAATTTTAAATACCTTTGAAGCTTGCTAATCCTCTGTAATCTCCCAATAGGCTGTACATATTTAATTCTATAAAATAATTAAATACATGTTGATCTATATGATGTTAATGAAATTGGAAGTGGCTTTGTGCAGAAAAAGCAAACATAATTCATTCATGAAGCACACCTACTTTAAGCAAGGATCAAATAGCTCTCTGCCTCCTGAATGGAATCTTACAGCATACTCAGAGTTGAAGTGTAGCTCTGAGTCACCAGACAGGGAAAGTCTGAGCCTGTGTGCCAGTTCCTTAGGTCTCTTTTACTGTACAAGTTAATGCTGAGCCCCATCTAACAAACCTGTTCCCTAGCAGGAGGATGAGGTACTCCATAATGTTGTGAGGCTTCAGATGAAACTTTGGCAGACTGATACTGCAGTTAGTATGCAAATTGTAAAATACAACCCTTATAAGACCATTGCATTTCATAGGCACATTAATGTATAGATATTAATGTATGACTCATTATCAAACCAGGCTGAAAATTCTGGTTGTTATTTACACTTATTACACCTTTATCATTCTTCCATTACTCTTTTTCTTATGGACGAGTCATCTTTTCCTTAGCTCTGTTCAAAATCCTTCATGCCTAAAACTAATTAGTTTCTCAAGGTCACACATATCTCATATATGTATATATATAACTATATATATGTAGATATACATATTGTTATATATAGTATGT
>NW_008654747.1:0-3301 GCF_000695815.1 Acanthisitta chloris
GCAGACCTGGTGCGCTCGGCGCGGAGCGTGGCAGAGGTCGTGCCGGTCACAGGGCTCAGCTGGTGGCCCTGCCCCTGCTGCCCAATGCAGCCGAGCTCTGCCAGAGCATCCTCCACCCTGGGGCGCCTGATGCCGTCACAGGATTCAAACTCGGCCCGTGGTCTCTGAGGCCTGGTCCTTGCCAAGAACACAAAGGACCACCATGATGCTGAGCCCCCACTAACATGACCCCGTGTGCTAAAAATCCAGGAACACAACCTGTCTCTTTATATAAGTATTGCAGAAAGGTTTGTATTGGTCTTCCCCAAAAGCCCTATCTGCTAAGAACTTATGCAAGGAAAAACCCTCACACTAAAAGGAAATCTTTTCTCATGCAGCAATGGATCTTACAACTCTGAAAAGAATCCTTGATCTCACAACCAGTGTTTTCAGTTTTACAAGGCCACATCAAAAAAAGAACACTTTTCCTCATTGCCAGCCCTGTCTGTGTCTGGTGGTATCTGAAAATCAAACTGGGCCTATTTCACTGATCACCAGCAACAAAAGCAAAGCAACCAACTCGGCTCTGCACAATTTCCACAGTTCCGAATGGATGGCTGGAATTAGGAGCGGACGTTCGTATGCCCAATGTAGTTTAGTTCACAGTTCAGCAAGAAATGCAAGACAGGAAACAATTTTCAACCATTTTCTCAGAGAAAAGCACCCCATAGTTTTACCTACCCCGCTTTCCCTTGACCTGGAAACAGATAGAGCAGCACTTCCCTCGGCACACAAGGCATCAAACACTGTCCTGTTGAGATTGGTCATAAAGCCAGGCAGGAATTTTTGTGTTCTGAGTCTCTGGACTTAAGCAATCAGAAAATGGTGACTGGCTAATTATACAGAGAGGTCTAACATTTGCTGCTTGTCACCACTAATTATTGCAGAACAATCGTTCTGCAGAGAAAAGCATTGACCTCAGTTCCCATGGGGCAGTGACAAACACACACCAGCAGCAGCCCAACAAGTCCCCAGCAGGTTCAGGGCCTCTGGAACACACTGCCTAACACACTGGGAGCTAACCAGCCACGGCAGCTCCTTTTCCCTGAAAACCAGGGGCCTGGGAAGGAGCTGCTCTCCATTTCAGGCTGTTCCACCCTCGGCCAGCCACAGGGCTGAGTGAGAGAACTCTGCTCATCGGCGGCTACACCAGTCCCGAACACCATCGCCACGGCAGCAGAGGGGCAGATCCAGGAGGGATCGATTAGAAAAACCTAAGTTACAGCCAGGACTTAAGAGAGAGAGAATCCTGTCCCCAAATCCTGCTCTTCTTGTGAGGTTTGGAATTTATTTCACAAATGTTAATGTACGCTTCCAACAACGCTCCCCTAGGGAAAAGAGAAAACAAACAACAAAACAAAGCCTAGAAGCTCTTACAGAGAAGAAGCACCAAGAGCCTCCTTTTGGAAGCACTGCTGTTTGGTACCTGGCTCGACTGGCACTGAGCGCCCACGACGTGCTCGGCTGCTCTGAGCCAGGGCAAGCTGTGCAGACAGGCACTGCAGACCTGAGCTCTGCAAGGGCCACCTCGAGCAGGACAGCACTGCACAAACTGCAGCAGAGAACTGAAGGTGCGACTCTGGAAATCAATCTGAAACTGCATGTTCCCAAGTCTGCATCAGAACATCAAGTGAAAAAATTCCTTGACTGTTTAATTTTTCCAGGTGAACAGAGTGATTCACAGGAACCTCCTGGGGTGGGAGGGAAAGGGGCAAGGCAGAACTGAGACTTTTAGCTGTAGAAGTCAGCAAACAAACAGGATGAAACTGGAGGAAGAGCAAGCAAAAGTTAGGGCCCATGCTGCCTTGGCCATAAATTACACTACAAGGAAATCAGCTGCCAGGAAAACACTGCCAGTCGTCAGCCAGAGCTAAGGCAAAGGAAACCACCCCCCAAAAAATGCACCACAACACAAAACAGAGCTTTTTCCACCAGAGCTCTCTGTGGGAAGGAAAGGTAGAGAGCCTCTGAGCTCTGGATGAGTGCAATTTCCAGCAGGGGCCCAGCAACTTCTCAGCGACTTGTCACTCACTCTGTGCAACTCCTCGAGCTCACAGCAGAGTGGGGCGGCAGAGCTGGACTGCCCTTCTGCAGGTGCAACCTTACACATGGAAAATGAATTCCAGATGCAAAGCAGAGTACTTGTCTGTCTCCAGAATACAAGCTGCAGTTTGACTGATGTTTGCTTGCTGAAATTCCCACCTGCAGTTCAACCGTGGGTTAACGTGGGGGGAGCCCTCGCCTGAAAACCGGGTGACCAATTCTGTCCCAGTGCCACAGGCAGTGCCACGGGGCACGGTGAAACAGACCTGTGCCTGCCTCAGGCAGGGCATTTTAGGCCCATCATTCACACATGCCAATTGTTTATGGTAGATAAAATTACTACTTCAACTCAAAATTAAACGTAAAGAGAATAAAAACATCTGGAAAGGTCCTCTGTGTACTTGCAAACATGGAATTCTGAAAAAGTATGAAGTCTTTAGGGATGTCAGACTATTTTAAATTCTTGATAAATCACATTTCCAATTACCTTTTCCCCCAGTATGCACAGCACTGAAATCTGAGGAAAGCTCAAGATACAGAACTTGTGCAGAAGCAATCAGATGTCCCGGGTGGCCCTAAAGCAGCGCCCTGAGCTCTGGAGGATCTGCCTGGGATCAGCCCAGCGAATCTCCATCGTTACTCACAGCCAACACTTTCTGGAGCGATGCCTCCCACGAGGAGCAGGAGCCCAGCAGGGCACCCACCAAGCTTGCTCTCCTGGGCTGCATGTTCCAAGGAGCACAAGCAACCTGGTCCCAGCGGTCACAGCTTCCAGGAAACCTCCACGCTCAGCCATGGGAGTGTGGGCAAGCATTTTCTCTAACAGGTGAAACTTTCCTATTTAATTTTTCACTAGATGAAGGTGAAAGAGGAAATGCCGATTGAAATTTGTTACTAGTGCTCGTAACTGCCCCAGAGTAAATACAACCCATCTTCTGCTTTACATACAGAACACTACCAAAGGGGCAGATAAATCTCTAGAGAAAGGGGCCGGTTTGAGCTGAAGTAGAGCTAACTTTCTTCACAGAGGCTAGTATAGGGCTATGTTTGGGTTTTGTGCAGAACACAGGGTTGATAATGCAGAGATGTTTTTGTTCTTGCTGAGCAGAGCTCACACAGAGTCAAGGCCTTTGCTGCTTTCTGTACTGCCACACTGGCAGGGAAGTTGGGGATGCATGGGAGATTGGGAGGAGACACAGCTGGGACAGGTGACCCAAAC
>NW_008654747.1:3588-4680 GCF_000695815.1 Acanthisitta chloris
CCATCCCAGGGCTGGGGCAGTGTGTGAGCAGCTGCATGGTTCTTGGCTGCTGCTGTGGTTAAACCACGACAGGGGCTTTACCTGCTGCTATCTTAAAATGAATGGCAACTGGCAGCAAAAACAGCTCCCTGCAGCTCGTCAAGCCTCACTTGCCATATTCTGTGGTGCCCTGGAGAGCAGAGGGCTGCTCCACGGGGAGTCAGGCTGACAAAATGAGGCTGACACAGAGAAACAGATCCCGAGCTCCCCACGGTGGTATTCTCTGGCAGGAAAGCTGTTTCCTCTGAGCATGGCAAGGAGTAGGGCAAACAGACACAGCCATTTCTGGTCTTTTCCCACCTGTTTAAATGTGCTCCTGCCCCAGCACATCCCTGCCCAGCCACATCTGATGACATTCCAGCTGCAGAACAGCACATCTACAGGGAACCACAGGTCACACAGAAATCAGGGAGGAGGCTTCCCCCGGCACAGCAGGTACCAGACTAGGGTCACACACCAAGAAGAGTGGAGGTTTTCCCTGCCAGGCAGCAGGTACCAGACCCTGGCAGGACATTCCCCCCTCTGGGGAAGCAGGCACCAGCTCCTGGGAGGATGTTTTTCGCAGTGGGTACCCAGCAGACTGCCTGGCAGCCAGGTCGAGCAGCATCACCCACACCAGGTCACTGCCTACTGTCACTATAGATCATGGACTTGGAAAAGCTGCAGCCCAGGCCTTGTTCTCTGGGAACTCAGCAGGACTTACTTGGACTTCCCACCAAAACACAGCCGAGCCAAGAAGAAGTGGAAGAGAGGAGGCTTTCAAGGCCACCAACGCCGCTACAAACAGGGGGTTTCTGCTAACAATTACTCACTCCATTAACCAGGTTGGTTTTTTGTGGACAAAAGGAAGCTGTATCAGCAAATCTCACGTTTCCTGGCCTGGCTCTGTGTTGATCAAAGAGGCCAACGGGTAACACCACACCACTTGGCATTTTACAGCCTTGAAAACAGCATCCATGCTATTCGAGGCATACCGGGGGGGAGGCTGTATGAAAACATCCTAAAAGATGGTTTTCAATCCAGTGAGCTCACGAACAGTTGAGAAGACAAGGG
>NW_008654747.1:4706-6770 GCF_000695815.1 Acanthisitta chloris
CCCAGAAATCAGAAAGCAGCTCAGGAAAGGTCAGTAACGAAATCTTCATCTCCCAGTTCCTAGCCCAGTGTCCTCCCTGCTAGACCATGCTGCTTCCACTCCTCTAGAAACACTGTGTGCACCCATGGATCAGTGAGCTTATTTACCATCAGAAACATGCACAAGGTCCGACACGCTGCGTCATAAAAAGAGAAGTAGCATTTTTCAGGGACTGCCTTTGGAGGTACTGTCCCACCGAGCAATCCTCCTGCTCACTTACAGTGTCATTCAACAGGCAGCAGAGTGTTCACCTCATCTTTTCCATCAACTTCGGGCTGTGAAATCCCTTGAGCTCTCTGTGCATCACGGTGCCAGGGCAGTACCACCTGCGTGTCAATTTTAGGCAGCAGCATGCTGCCAAGGCTCTTGCTAAGGCCGTGGAAATCTTCAGGTGTCAGGACTGTTAGGACTCTCTGGCCCCCCCAACCACCGCTGCTGCCCCGTGCACAGCAGAGGGCCAGGACCTCACACCTGCAGCGAGGCCACGCGCGCCCACTCCGACCAGGACTTCAGGCGCAGCCATGAAGGTGCCAGTTCCAAAGCTGGGGGCCTCGTAATGCCCACAGCAAACCAGCCAAGGAGACCAAGGGTCATTCCAGGGTGGTCAGAGCATGTGCTGGCCGCAGGAGACTCGGAAAGGCCGGGCAACCTTCCTCCACAGCCATCAACACCTGTGAGCACCTACAGAGCAGCCACAGCCCCTGTTTATACACAGGAGACTAAGGCTGAAACCTCCCTGGCCCAAACACTTGTGATGGCTACAGGCAAAGCTCTGCTTCCCCAAAGCACAACTGCATTCTTTCCAAAGCACATCCAGCCAACTAAAATCAATCGCCAAAAACTTCCTAGTCCTATTCCTGGTTAAGAAAAGATGAGCTTAGAAACCCACTTTTCAAATGCCATGAATCAGATGAAGAGGGCCCCCTGAACCACTGTGGCCAGTGACAGCAGAGCAGAATCCCACACAAACAAGTAGCAAATTCACAACTCTCAGCCATCAGAGCATCTCTTGGAGCGAAAGGTACACGTGCAAGCTTTCAAGGATGCAAACAGAATAACCAGCCCTTGTCTTGAGAGAAGGGGAGACAAAGTAGCATTAGATCAAAGCCAGTGTTTGAAAGTTGGGTGATTATTTTTAATACTCTGGAACTCTCAAATAACACCAGCAATTTAAGACACATAATTTGCTTTAAGTGTAGCAATTTTCAAGCCAAATCAATTTTTCAAGCTGATGCAATGCGGATGGCAGGGGGAGGGCACCTTCAGTCTGAGGAAACTGCTCCACTTAGGCAAGTTTTCCCTAGACATGTCTTTAAAGCAACACTGGCAGACGTCTCACAAAATCTGCAAACCAATCATCTTCCTCCCACAGAGTGAATTTCAACAGGGTCCTCTCTTCACTCTGTGGTGCTGATGCTAGAAACCAATTTCCACAGCACGCCGTGCCCCCGACAGCCAGACCTGGCCTCCCCTTCCCTCTCTATCTGGCTCAGCTCAGAACATCTCCTGGAAGCTCAGGGGTTCACAGCCTTTTCATCTGCTGCCAGTGCAGAGCTAGAACTACACTAGAACTCACTCACAATAAAAGGACTGTTTAGTGCATCAGGAGTTTTCACACGAGCTCAAATGGAAGCTGGACATCTCAGAGGAGAAAACAGGATCTGCTGTGCCAGGGAAACTCCTCAGCAGCAGGTGGATTGACACAATCAGGGAATCAGGATTGCCGTTTATTCTCAGGAGGCTCAGACGACTGAAGATGCAAACCAGAAATTCCCACAGCTGGGGACGACAATGCCAGGCACACACTGGGTATCCCGGGGGTTCGCAGGGCCCGTGGGACCACAGAAAGGCTTTCTGCAGAGCGAGAGCAGCCAGGAACCGCAGCAGAGTGCCCCTGCGCACCTCGGCCACGGCTCCCTGGGCTCTGCTGCTCCCAGCACCCCTTCTGCCAAAGACCCTTGGGCCACCTCACAGCTGGGCAGCGCTGCCCCACTGCAGCTCCTGTGTCTCAGGAGCCCTTGGCCC
>NW_008654747.1:6788-7119 GCF_000695815.1 Acanthisitta chloris
CAGCCCGTGCCCCGCCCCACCACAGCCTCCCCAGCACGGCTGCCAACAGAAACCTGGAACCCCAGCGGCGGTGCTGCCTTCATCTATTCCCACAGGAGTCACCTCCTCCAGCAGGGCTGGCAGACTGCTGAGTGTCACAGCGCTGTAACAGCAAGCGAAGCAGCCGAGGGCCTGGACGTGCCCTGCAGGTGCCAGTGACCCACCTCAGCCACAGATCTCCGTCCTGCCTGCACGGCCCTGGTCCTGCACTCCTTCGGAAGCTCCCTCCCTTACGCCCTTCCTGGGAACCCCGGTGATGAGGAACTGGGTTTCCTCGTTATTTCCTTCGTGC
>NW_008654747.1:7153-10265 GCF_000695815.1 Acanthisitta chloris
ACTGATACAGTTTAAAAACAGAGCATTCTACACTGATCTCGGACAAAAAAATTGCTAGTAAAAAGCATTAAAACAGCAGCTCGCCAGCACACAGCCAGCCACCTCGGACAGTCAGGAGCCCAGCCAGGTGACGCAGAGCCGCTGCGCGCCCTGCAGAGACCCCAGGCCTGCACTCACAGCCCCGCGAGCTCCAGCCATGCCCAGGCGATGGGTATTTGCACCGTGCTGAGCCTCACGCCCTGCCGACCTTCCATCCTGAACCTCTGACCTGCCCAGCCCTCCCATGAGATTGTGGCTTACCCTAGCTAGTGCCAGCAGCCCCGGGGTGCCCACTGCGCTGCCAACCCGGCTCCGGCTCTCTGCCTTGGCAGGGACACTCTGGCTGCTCCCCGACACCTCCAGGAAAACACAGAGGGAAATTTACTGAGCTTGGAAGTAACCCAGTGATAAAGATTCATTAACAGCTTTAAGTGATTCACCCGAGGTGACAAGTGATACCTGTGGCCAGACAGGAAACCAAACCTGAGCCTTTCCACCTGGGGCTCCAGCACATCCCTGTGCCCTCCCACAGCTCCTGGGGCGGCCTGAGGAGCTGCTGGATGCTCTGACCACAGCAGGCTGCAAGAACACAGACTCACTCAGGAAAATCACCAGATTACACAACAAGGTTTGATTTGAGACCGTGCATTAGAACATGATCTGCATGTTTTGGTGTGCTTTTCTCCTTTCTTTAGTGTGAGCTCCCTACACTACATGTGCAAACACAGCACCATTTGTGAGCTTCTTAAACAACTGTGCAAGTAGTGCCTTCTCAACAGCAATCACCACTGGTCTGGTACCACCTGCTTCTCCCAGCAGCAGTTTATGGGCTTCTTTGAGAGAAAGGACCTCAACAGGAAACCTTTCAGTACTAGAAGGCAAACTCTAAGCTTCCATCTGCACCTATGAATGCCAGGACTTAAACCTCTCAAGACTAAATCAAGCCTCAAACCAGGGAGCAGCAGAAGCTGCATGTTCAGGAGGGCACACAGACACCACAAGTCCAGTTCACCGTCTGCACCTGAGCTCCCAGGCATGTTAGCCAACACACAGCAAGTTCTCCTCGGCCCCGATAACCTGCCAAATGAGAAACCCAAAGCTGCAGAGAGGGATGCAGGTGGTGCCGTGCTCATGGCAGGGTGTCCCCTCAGCAGGCTGCACACCAGCACTGCTCTGCACACAGAGAGCATCTTGGAGCCTCTCCAGGCTCCTCAGTGAGGCATGAGACCAAACTGTCCAAACCCCCCAGCTTACAGCTGATGGCATACATCTTGCTGGGAATTAATCTCCTGTCTCACTCCCCCTCACCCAGGAATCTGGCATAAGCACCTGCAAACCTGCAGTTTTCACTCCTCTCATTTAAAGAATGCAGTACTTGATGAACTACTGCCTTGTGTAAACAAAGGCCTTATCCCTAGCTATTAAATGTTAAGTCCCTTGTTCTGCTGAAGACACAGCTAAGCCAAGTCCAAAGTGCCCAGCTATGCCTGGACACTCGAGCAATTGAGGCTCTGTCAGAGCGCTGTGCTCTCCAGCCATCAGTGTCCCCGTGCCACGGTGCCCTGGGCTGTCCCGCAGCACCTCGGGCTGGACCCTGCAGCCGCGGACGGGCCATGCTGCTCATCCCCACGCTGCCCACCTGCTGCAGGCAGCAATGCTGCCCAGATAATCTACAAGCCTCTTTTTAAGGTCGTTTAGAGGCGAACTCGGGCTGCAGCTCCCAGCACAGCCGTTCTGAAATGCTGCATATAAAGGGGATTACTCGGAAACCTGAAAGAGTCCTCAGAAACTGAACATAAAGGCCCCAAACCCATCCCCAAACACCAATACTGGGGAGCATTTGAGAGGGAAATCCTGGGCTCTCCCTCTGCAGAAAGAATTGCTGAAAACTGTATAAACTGCATTTTTGACTGAGGAAATGCCGATGTTCATAGTGCTCCAAAGCATAAGGCAGCAGTATCTTCAGGCTAAACACATGGAACCTAACGCTCAAATCTTGGCAGATAACAGGATTAGGGCACTGCACCCTCAAAGAATATAAATCAGCAAAGCTTCTGGGAAACAGCTCCCAGCTCCAGGTATATCTGCAGCTTTTAACCCGATTTCCCCACTCTGTGCCCCAGAGAACTGTGCACACATCCTGACCTGCAGACCCTGCCTGGACCCCGTGCTACTGGGCCGAGGCCGCGGCAGTGAGCCACAGCTCTGGGAGCACCTCTGCAACCACCTCGCTCTCACACGAGCACCTCACCCAGCTGAGGGCAGTCATTCTGAGACCTCTTCCACGGTATCAGTGTGCAGGAGGCGCAATTCCGTATTTTGGCAATATAGCCTGCCTAGTACAAATGTCTGGTCTGCATGAGAACAACGTAGAAAAAAGAATTTTGGCTCCTAAATCAGACTTCGGCTCAGCAGTAGTCAGACCATGTAAGCCCCAAAAGGCTCCGCAGCCAAGACCAGGGAAATCTGGTTTTCGTGTCTGCACAGACTCCTAAATTAAAGAATGTGTTTGCAGAGCAGCCATGGTGTTACTACACAAGAAATGCTTTTCACTGCAGTTTCAAATAGTAAGAGTGCCTCAAATAGAGGGGGGAAAAATAGAGAGAAACCTGTAGTCAGGACCTTAGGAATGATATGGAAAACATATTTCTGAAATAACACTCTCTCTATCATTCTGGGCAGCTGAGAATCACTTCCAGGGAGGTGTTTTCCTCTAGCCAGTGACCACATGAAGTGCCCACGGCCCAGCTCTGACTGCTCAGAGCTGAAGCCTGTGCACTTGCTATTAGCCATTTCGGCCTTAAAATATCAATTAGATACCATTCTCACTTTGCAAAGAACCACTGACTCTCCCAGCCAGCGAGCAGAAACTGACACCCACACCGTACACCTGCTATTGTGCATTACAATAAATTAAAATATTCAGAGAATCTGGCACGTCCAGGCTGCCAAGCTGTGCTGGTGGTTGTAACGGGGCTGTGGACAAAGGCTGCTCCTGCCTGCGAGGAAAGCACTGCGGCACCCAGAGCTGCCGGTGGGCAGCGGCCGTACCAAAACGTGCCCTGGCTGACAC
>NW_008654749.1:0-222 GCF_000695815.1 Acanthisitta chloris
AGACGCCGTTCCTGTCCCACGCCGGCTCCCTCCTCTCGCTCCACGTGGACCTGGGGCCCTCCATCCTGGAGGACGTGCTGCAGGTGATGGACAGGCACCGCGACGACATGGCGGCGGGGCGCGCAGAGGCGCCACATGAGGTCCTGACGTGAGCGCGAGTGGAGGTAACGCGGGAATGATGGGGGAGGGGATGGTGGGGATGGTAATAGAGGGGATGGGGGG
>NW_008654749.1:333-569 GCF_000695815.1 Acanthisitta chloris
GGTAATGGTGGTGATGATGGTGGTGATGGTAATGGTGGTGATGATGGTGGTGATGGTAATGGTGGTGATGATGGTGGTGATGATGATGGTGGTGATGGTAATGGTGGTGATGATGATGCTGGTGATGGTAATGGTGGTGATGATGACGGTTATGAGGATGATGGTGATGATAGTGATGGTTAAGGTGACGATGATGGTGACGATGATGGTGGTGATGGTGATGATGGTGATGGTGA
>NW_008654750.1:0-2565 GCF_000695815.1 Acanthisitta chloris
GTCCAAAGCTCGAAGTGCTAGGGGGAAGGAACATTAGTCAGCAAAAGGCGTTGCCCTGGCTCGCTGCAGCGCTGAGGGAGCTCCCGTGCCGCCCGGGGGCTCTGGAGCCAGGGGGAGGGACTCACACCGCCTGCGGGCGCTGGGGCCGGGGGACAGCAGCTCCGTGTCCCTGCAGTGCTCTCAGCTCCATGCTCCTAAGCCCCTACAATTTGTTTCTCGCACAAACTAGTTTATTCTGGGACCGTGAATAGTAACCTGCACCAGTACAAGAGGTTTTGGCACCTGCTTTACCATAAGCTTGTATACAAAGTCATTTCAGGGTTTAGATACAGCACTAGCGAGGAAAACCTGTCTCCCAACCAATACATACTACAATATATTGTTGACAAGGAGAATACAGTTATTTTTTGTTTCAGGATACAAAGAGTGACACAATTAACTTGTCCAAGTGAAATGGATTTATGAAGAGTTCACTCTTAAAGGATTTCTGATTCTACACACAGAAGCTTTAAATAATAGTTATTTGCAAACCAGCCAAACAAATAACTATGTAGGAAAAATTGCTAAAAAAATTTATGTTTCTGCAATTATAACATGATGAAATATTCTACAAATATTATCAAACAGTTTTGTCTGTTCAGGGACTAGAAAACAAAGGTCAGTTATGGTCCCAGTTCTTTAAATTAGGATGTTGATGTAAAGAAAATAATTTCCTCAGGATCTGACAAGAAGAGAATTAAAAGTCTTCAAGTCCTGAATTGAACCACATAAAAATATAATCTCCTTACAAGAAATAATTTAAACAATGAGGAACTCAGAAATTAGCTTAGATTAGGAAGAAGCTACTGCTATTATTTTTACTTCATTATTTCACTTCCTTCCACCTTTGCAAGCTTCCATGCTGTTCTTTTGATACCTATTAATGAATTCACTGATTCACTCCAACCTATCACCAGATGTCTCTTCTTTACCTTCTTTTCCACATTCCTTCTGGATTTATGATAGGAATTAGCTTCCTTTCTCCTGCCTGGGCTCAGACAGTGAAAGCTTTCAGCAACAGACTGACTCCCTGCTCCCAGTGCCTGTTCTTGGCCTGCCCTGCTGTACTGGGAATCCTCACTGCGCCACTCTGTGTGTGTGGAGCGACCATATGGCTGAGTTGGCATCGGCTCAACATCGGCATCAGGGACTGCAAAGACAAAATCCCAGCAGAAGCAGACTCTTCAAGGACTTAAACCAGCAAACTCGAGGAATTTCTACTGAGCCTGTGCAAACTGGAATTCTTTTTTGCAGAGGAACAGTATTCCTGGTACAAAAGCAGTTCATCTTCCAAAGGCCCCACCCGGAATGGAGGCTCCACATGGGCATTCGCAGGTCGCAGGTGCCAAACGAGTGTGTTTTCTTCCTGCAATTTCATGGACATGGCAGTGGGTTTTGGGCAATACATCGTGAGAACAAGATTTTAGCTTCATATGGACAGTGTGTTTTAACTTCAACCCAAATTCTTAAGTCTGAAAGGCTTTCAGGAAATGCTTTAGAACTAAGTGGTGCTTTGGCCATATACCCAGCAGTGGGTGCTGCCAGTCTGGCCAGTGATAGTTGGTCATAGCTCCATCCCTTAGTAAACAATCTGGCTTCTTCCTATGGATTTAACTGAGTTTTGCTTATCCCAAAAGCTTGACAAGCCAACATTATCCTACTGAAATAATTTGAGACAAAGAAGTTGCAAATATTCTTTGAAATTCATTTCAACACAAACATACTTTCAGATTAATTTAAACTCCGAACAATTTGTCGCATAAATTTCTAACCTGCTGCTTTACTGACAGAAAATTCACTTTGTGTTCAAAACTGCTGGAATTGGATAATGTGCCATGTTTTGTAGAAGTATTCTAATACCATGTTTGGCTTAAATTCATCCATAATGTTGTGGATGTCCCATCCTTGGAAGTACTCAAGGCCAGGTTGGATAGGGCTTAAAACAACTGGATATAGTAGAAAGTGTCTCTGCCCATAGCAGGGGGTGGAATGAGATGATCAACTTTAAGATCCCTTCGAACATTGTGATTCTAGGATCACTGGAGAATGATGGTTTGTTTTGTGTGTTTACCAGTCTTCAGGTGTTCCCAGAGCCCTGGGCATTGCCTGCTCAGAGATGCTCGAGGCAGGGCTCCAACTTTTCAAAACACACCTGTAAGAGCTTTTGTGGTACCACAGAAAGGAACAGCAGCTGAGAACAACCTCTCTCAGCAGCTTCCCCGTTCTGAAACTAAGTTGGAAATTACCGAGCTGTTAATGGGAGCTGTTAATTCCAGACAAAACCATGCAGGCAGCAAGCTGGGGAATTGGGAAAGCAGCTCCGAGGGCACGCGGAACACACTCACGTACACAGTCATGTCTCAATTTACGGACTGGATTTCCCTGAATCACCACCTCTGGAACACGCATCCAGCGGCGCGAAGCTCTGAAAGCAAAACACTAAGAGTGTGATAAAAAAGTTGCTGAACTGTGCCGGGCTCGGGGCGCGGCAGGGCGGGCTGGGAGCGGAGCGGGGCGGCACGGACG
>NW_008654751.1:0-1849 GCF_000695815.1 Acanthisitta chloris
TCTTTTTTCTCTTTTTTTTTTTTTTTCAATTGTGTAAGTATAAATAGTGCTGCTTGCTGCCCTCCATCCGTGGGAGCAGAAAGACTGTTGATTTATATGGTTTTCCTGACATCACATGAAGTGGTGGAAAACTGAATGGAGCCAACATTTTCCCTGCATTATGTAATGCCCCCTTCCCCCCAGCCCAGCTCTGCTATTCCTGCAGGAGCCTGACTGTTCTTTAACCTTTGTTTACTTCAGCACAAACCCTTTCTTTTTTTGCTATTTTTTTTTCCCTTCTTCTTCCCCTTTGCAATCTCCTGCTTGGTTTTTATTAACAGCCATTATCTGCTTATGAAGCAGCAGCAGCAGTCTGGCTCCACTGCTCCCTGATGGCTCCCGCGTGCCAGCTCTTGTATTGGAGCCTGGCCAAAGCCATAGTGTGGTGCTGAGCTTCTGGGTGCTGAGCTTCACCATCTCCCCTCCATTTGTCCAGCTGCAGCACAGGGTGTGGAGATTTTCTTTTACTTCTATTCAGTGGCTAAAGGTGACAGCCGAGAGCTTGGGATGCTCGTCCAGATGATGCTCAGGCATCCATCCAGTCCCTCCTTCTGGTCCTTAGGCTGAGTGCTGGGCTCTGCTCTCCTGCAACTGAAGCTGTGTGCCAGCTGGAGATGGAACCAGGGTGGCAGTGTGGCCAGCAGTGGTGGTCCCCACAGCGTGGGCTGCTGGGGTTGGGAGCCCCCTGGCATGGCAGAGACTCTTTTCATTGCGGTTTCATGTGGGGGTTGGGACCCCCCTGGCATGACTGAGACTCTTTTCATTGCGGTTTCATGTGGTGGGGGAACTTTACTGTTGTGATATCATGCTCCGACCTGAAACAGGCCCCTCACTTGCTTTCTGAACTCAAGTCATGAGCTTTTCATCTGGCTCGGGAGCGCGTGTGAGATCATCTTCAGCGCCCCTCTCCCCCCGCTTTTGTACCAATTCTTCAAGGAATGTTTAAATTTTCCAGTCCTGTTCTTTCTAAATTTGGAGCGTCTGTTTACTCCCAGGATTCGGAAAGAATGTAACAATATCATCAGTGACAAATCCCTCACAACCCTCCACTCGCCATCCTCCTGCTCCTCAGTGAGCAGGCTGGCCTCAACCCAGGTCCTGTCCAGCCCAACAGTGGCATGGCCATCCAGCACAGCCAGGGAGAGTTGTAATTGCAGGGTGGCAGTAATCTGGAGGGGGCTGGGATTTGGGGGATTTTGGGGGGAATCTACCAAAGGCAGGTGACTTTTGAGCAGGGGAAATGAAGTAGTGAAAAAGGAAAGGGGATTTCCATTGCAGGAGCTGACTTGGGCTGCCCAGGCATGAGTGGATTCAGCACTGAAGCACTGGCTGGAATTATTTTAGAAACAAGGACTCGGGGACAAATGATTTTAATAACAAAAGGAAAAAAAGAAAAAAAAGAAAAAGCAGTTATTTTCCTATATAGCGACAGTCCTGAAAAGAGGTTAAATATGAGGGCAGCTGAATGTGACTTTGCTCGTCCTTGGCTGAAAATACTGGGATATTTTTCGTGTCATGTCGGTAAGAAGTCACATGCCAGCCAGACATCTCCCTTGCTGCCTGTTCCTCTTGAAATATATCAGGCTGGAGCTGTTTTAGAGAAGGAGAGAAGATGAATGAAAAAAAGCCAAGCTAGGCAGGTGCAAAGAAGTGCACAGGCAGGGCAGAGTAGAGGGGGCTTGCCTTGAGTCAGAGTCCCTGTGGCTGGAGATGGCATGTGCATCCAAAAGATAGGAATAACACAAATGAACCTGCAAAGCTTGTCATGGCAGATGCTGAAGGTAAAAGCTTAGGAGGATCCAGAACCAGG
>NW_008654752.1:0-2369 GCF_000695815.1 Acanthisitta chloris
CCGCCCCGACGGTCTCTTTCCAGGGCAGAACCTGCGAACAAAGCGAGAAGCATTGCTTATTGTGCTCGTATTAATCCCCCCTGCTCGGAGCTAATTACACCCCTCCCCGGGAGCCAGAGACCCGTGCGGCCCCGTCGGGGCCCGCAGCGGCCGCCGCAAAAAAAACACAGCCCGGGGCTCGTTGGAGCGCTTTATTTCACGTTCAAGTTTAAGATACAATCGAAATCCTCGTACGCACCTTTTAATAAAAGTAGTGATCTCTTTGAGTACTGCAAAATTACAGCATTTACATCTTTAAAAGACGGGAAACAAGTCATACCAGCAAATCAATAGTACCAGCATCGGAGGGAGCACATGGTGGTTTTTAGGCGGCCGTATAAAATGCGATCTAGTTTATAGAATATAATACAGATAAATGCTATAAATAAGTGGATATTAACGTCGGAGGGGAATTTCACAGCGACGGGTGCACCGCGGGAGCCGAGTGGGGGGAGCTGCCCATCCCATCCGGTCCCACCGCCGCAGCCTCCTCCCCCCTCCTGCCTGCATTGAGAAACCTTATTTCTGCTTCAGAAAAATAAAAGTCCCATTTAAACTTTATTGAATTAAAGCAAAAATTAATTTTTCGATATTCACACATATATTACAGAGTAATAGTAAAAGTTCCATATACTTTCCTGGCATTTTTAGTTGGGCCACATTGTACAAGAGCAAAACAAGCGTCAAAACATTTAGCAGCCTTAAATTTCACAATCACTCAGAATTACATAGAAATATTGAAATACTCTAGTCAGCCTTGGCTGTGAATAGTTCTTCGTGTAGAAATTTTCCCTTTTGCCAGCCAGTACACAGCAAGAATTGCATTTTCCCTTCCATCATGGCATCCATGTATTCAAAAAATACTTTGCCTTTTTTTTTTAAAAGTTAAACTCAGAGAAAGAGTCAAGATTAACATGTTTTAAAAACAAAACTACAAAATATGCTGGAAAGGACAATGAAAATATCTAAAGTCTACTTGTGTGAGGCAGAAGCCATGGGGGAATGATGGCAGGTTACACCAGTGACACAGAGATGGGAACTAATTTTGTGGGAGGAGAGAGAAGAATATAAATGGGGGTTTGATCAATTATAGTGTCTCCCGCCTGTTGGCTGCAACACAACAAAAATAAGTAGTAATTCTTCAAAGCAGATGAACACAAACCTAAGCAGGATTTAGCTTCTTTAATATTTGAATGTAAAAAGTCTGCTGTCCATGACTCTTTAAACCCAGCTGTGACTTGGGAATTTGTAAGAGATCTCTCCCTTTTCTTGGATGAGAAGTGATTTAAAGCGGGAACACTAGAAATCCAGAGAACGTTGAATACTTCCAGCCTCCCATCAAGTTTCCTCTCTCCAGTTTTAGATAAACTCTGTCTCCTTTCTCCATCTGAATCAGGACTCCATTGCTAGCAGCTTCTCGGGTCACATCTTGATCCCCTGCAAAGGCAGAAATCACTGGCCACCCATTTAGCATCAAACTCACCTAAAGAGCAAGATAAAACAAAGCCCTCTGTCAATTAAAGTCAGACAACAACACCGCCGGGACTCACCTAGCAGGCAAAATGCTTAGTTAAGAAAAGGCCTCTTTTGACGGCTTAAACTCCAGTCCCATAAAAAAGCAACAGCAATCTGAACCCAGCTAAGGTATGTACTCTAAAGGAAGAACTCTTTCACCACTCTTTTAGACCGACAGCCACATCAAAACAGCCGGTGCATATAAAGCAGGACATTGATCCCATTTTGTGGAATTTCAATAGGGTGCCTGTGTTTTCAGGCTATGAAAAGAGGTCTGCTCGTACTTATTGAAAGATGGCTTTATGCGGAACCTCAGAGACAGGAGCAGAGCCACAGCCGCCGGAGTCAGCGCCTTTGAAGTGTATTCAAGAGGTAGTTTTCCTTTGTTAGGCAGCAAAGACAATATGCCACAACACAGTCAATCAGCTCTGCTCAGCTCGCAGTAATGATCCCGGGACTGCATACCCCACATTAATAACACACTACCTGCCCAATCTAGAGGTGTGAAGCCGCTTACACCAGAAAGATGCTGTACAGCTGTACATTCACCTTTGCAATGTGCATCACTACGCAGTCAGATCTGTCTAGGTGATGCTACCTGGCTCCAGGCCGCTCATTTATGAACCCTGCCTCGAGGTGCGTGTGCATCGAGCCACACACAAAAGGTGTGCACAGGGTAGCTGCATACACACGCACAGATTCGCTATCGTGCCCATGCCACAGACGTCTCCCTGAACCCTAAATCCCTATGAAACCTCCTGCTGCCCGAGAGCCGTGAGGAGCCCCCCGGGGGCCGCGGTTCCCACGGGCTCCGT
>NW_008654753.1:0-1117 GCF_000695815.1 Acanthisitta chloris
GGAGGTGGCACTGGGCAGCTTGGCCCCTGCCCTGGACACCTCCTGCAGCCCCCGGCCCAAATCAGAACTAACTGCTGCACCGCTTATCTGTATTTGTTTTCCAGAATCCTCACCAAGAATAGGGCTCCTGCCAGGTAAATGGATTCTTGCCTGATTGTCAATGCTCCTGGGAGGAATTGTAGCCAAAATGCTGGTTTACTGCTTTGTCTCAAACCCCCCATTTTCTCCTAAAGCTGGTGATTTTCGGTGGGGGTTAGAGGTGAGGCTAGGGCAGCACCCTCAGGGCACATCACAGCCCTTCCCCTCGGAGTTAACCTGGCAGATGCTCCTGGCTCCTCTTGCGGAGCCATTTTCTCTCCCTCATTGTCTCACAGCCTTTTGTGTGTGTGTGTGTGTGTGTGTCCTGCCCGGGGAGCCAGGAGGAGCCCAGAAATAACCAGGTTTCCAGGCTTTCTGGGCTTGCAGGGAGCCTTTCACACCCTCACACACTCCTTCTCACAGGTTGCCCAGCCCAGAGCTGCAGACAAAGGTGGCACCGCTGCAGTGCTGGAGCCTGGGGTGTGCCAGAGCCTGGGCTCTGCCAGATTGCAGTGCTGACAGGGCCCAGGGTAGGGGCATTTGGCCACCCTGCTGGGAGCTGGAGGGCCAGGGTGCCCAGATGCCACATCCCTCCAGGCACAGGCAGCTCGTGGCAATAGCATCCCTGCTGCCCTCTCCTCTGTGCTCCTGCTTGCAGCAGAGTTTGTGCTCCCCTCCCTCCTCCTCCTCACTCGAGAGGGGGCTTAGCCCCCATTTAACTCAGGTGCTCAGTTCTGGGGTCTTCATACATGCCACCCACCCTCTGTGGCAGGGGCAGCTCACAGCTGGCAATCACTGCTCACTCTGCCCAAGATGAGCATTTGGCTAAGTCCTGCCTGCACAAATTGGTTTCTTTCCCCTCCATGTCTCCTGGGATGTGCTTCATTCCCAAGCGAGAGAGACCATCCTGTAGCAATCACGACCCTCCTGCCCCACCACGGGCACCTCCCGCTTGATGCAGGCAGGGGATCCATTTGCCAGATGCTCGATGGCATCTAGCGAGGCTGTTCCTGCTGCCCGACCCCTGCCGGGCCGGAGA
>NW_008654753.1:1418-2020 GCF_000695815.1 Acanthisitta chloris
AGCAGAACCCACCGCAGCACAGCTGTGACCGTGGTCACTCCAGTACAGCCAGTGCCTGCAGGACCACAGGGTCCCAGTGACCCAGCTTAACCACAGGGCGGGGAAAAGTGCAGTGCTGAAGGGGGCAAGGACGGGAGGCTCCCTGCCTGGCCCTCCTGCCAGCTTGTCTCTGCCCGAGGATGGTGCTTTGTTGCTCTCCCTTGCTGCGTTGGTTGTTTCTTTTGCAGCTGCTAATGACTGACCTGAGGTCTGTTCACAGTCCCCTCGCGGCCTCCGCGGCGCAGAGCCACACGGGACGGGGACATTGCACGGCACTTGCATAGCTGGTTACCACAGGTAGGACCCCTGGGGAGGGGACAGGGATGGTGCCAGCCCCTTGCTCTCCCATCCCTTGTGACCCAGGAGGGTTCTGGGCAGCCAGGAGCCAGCCTTTCTCCATACAGCCCCATCCCCTCGCAGGGTCTTCCCAGCTCCAGTGGGGTCCAGGGGGTCACACCATCCCCAGGGCCACCTGCATGAGACAATGTGTCCCTCACATGTGCCCAGTGGTGGGGAAGGGGTGGCTGCCACACTGCCCAGGGTCTCACAGCATCTCTGCTCCC
>NW_008654753.1:2053-5244 GCF_000695815.1 Acanthisitta chloris
CCGTGCCTGAAGGGGATCTGGGCTCAGGGAGCTGCCAGCACCACCTGCCCACGATGCCAGAGCCAGGCTGGCCCCAGCAGAGTGCCCTGGTGCCCACTGCCATGGGCTGGAGCCACGAGCCTGGCAGCTGCGGGGGACACAGCCGAGGAGACCACTGTGGTGACACCTGAGGACATGGGTCTGCGTGTGCATGTGGTTTTCCTACAAGGTGCTGGGGTCCCTTTCCCTCCCACTGCTCCACCCCATCTGTGGGCAGGATGAGACCCATCCCATCCCCTGAATGCATTGTAGGAAGGAGGGAGAAGGGGAAGGGGACAGGAGCAGAGCTGTGCCAGCTCCTTAAGGAGACATGATGGACAGAGCCCAAAGGGACCCTGGGTGTCCCCACTGCTCCTGCCAGTCCTTCTGGTTGTCGGTGAAGTCCCTGTGCTTTCTGCTCTGGAAGTGCCCTGCACTGCTGGTGCCATGTCCCAGCAGGACCCTTCTTCCACTCCCCTTGGAGAAAACACCTGGTTTGTGGAGCAGCCTGGCGTTCAGGGAGGGACACAAGCAGTGAATCCTCCTCCCGTGGCCTCTGCAGGGGTGGCAGTGACCCTGTAAGCAGGTGGGACCATGGCCTCACCAAACAGCCACTCCAGTACAGGGGGAGGCCTTGGGGGGGTGGTGAGCTGCAGGCTGAGGACAGACACAGCTCATTGCAGGTGTTACAGCCTTGAAGCCAAACTGGAGTAGCATCCTCTTGGGGACCAGTGGGAGCTAGTGCTGCAGGAGGAGGTGACTCAGAGGCACATGGGGCAGAGGGTCCCCTGGGTGCCCCATCCCAGCCCTGTTTCTTGGGGCACAGTGCACAACTGCTGCTCCTGCTGCCCCACAGAGCACTGCTGAGCTGAGAGGCAGCTTCTGACAGGAAGGGGGTAAGCTATGGGCCCTTTTTCCTCTGCTCCATGGTGTGGTTTTCCCTGCTGGACCTCCTCCTCCCTCCATGGGCAGTAGGAACTTGGTGGAGAAATGGAGCAGCTGTCGTAGTGTCTGCAGAAGTTCTGCTCTTGCAGAGCTTCTTGTAGCCTTGCCCCAGGCATCACCAGCGATGCTTTCACCCCTTCCCTCTCTGCTTCTTCCAGCTCCTTTAGTGCCTTTACCAGACTCACAGTCCAACACTGCTGGGACCGTCTCCTCTGCCTTCAGCAGTACCAGGGGTGGGAAACACACGTTATGTGTGAGCACATACTGCTCGGGGTGTTTGGTACCTCAGTAACATAGCTAAGAGGGGCAGATCCCTGCAAAGCATTTAATTCAGAAACAGGTTATGTTGCACAGACTAAACCCTCCACTAACACCTTCCTGAATCTCAATCCGGTGGCAAAGCCCCAAACCACCTCCTGCTCTCGTGAGCCAGAGCCCTGCTGCTAACCGGGACCGGCTCTGCATGCTGCCGCTGCACTCTGACATTAACCTACTAACCCACTGGGCCCCTGTGCCCTCACCAGGGGCTGCCACGGACTAACACACTAACTGGCCCCAGCGCATGCCCTACTAACCCCCAGCCAGCCCTGCCTCGCGCCCACTAACCACGGCAGCAGTGCTGCCTTTAAAGGGGAACGGAAAAGCTGGGAAAGGAGGTTTGGAAGTTCTGGATGTTGGTGCCAGGCTGCACAGGCAAGGATGGGCAGGGGCAGCTCTGGATGTGGGAAGGAAAGGAGACTGGCAGTCCTTGGCTGTGCAGGTGGGCTTTGCAGCCAGCCCCTGCCCAGCATTGGGCAGGAACGGTGTCCAGCAGCCTCTGCCCATGCAGGCAACCCCTGTCCTATGCCAGAGCAGTGTACTGCAGCCACTGTTCTGGGCAAGAGCAGTGTCCAACAGCCCCTGCCCATGCAGGCAGCCCCTGCCCCAGCTGTGGGCAGGAGAGGGGACTGGCAGCCCCTGTCCTGGGCAGCCCTCGGCGGCACGAGGAGAGGGTTTCTCCCCGCACGCCCTGCCCGACTCTGCCTGTGGAGCCTGTTGCTGACTAGGAGCCTAAAACGGTTTTATCAGCAGAAGCTTTTCAGTTCCTTTTTAAGCCAGTAGATCTCTGTTACTAACACATTCCTGAACTGAATTAAACAAACTAACCATTGCTGCTTTTCTCTTCATTTCTCTTCCAGTGTGTGTGTCCTCTAAGGCAGACTGGTACCCTGCTTCTGTTACTAACCTGTACTTCTGTCACCACTGTACTAATCCTCCCTGACCTGTTTCTCTCTTGCTACTAACCAACTCTCTTTGCACTTTGACTCTTGGGTGCTATTCACCATGACAAGTGACAGTGGCTCCTCCTGGACTCCTGGTTATCAACGTGCAGCACCCTGATTTTCAGTGCTGCTGAGCATCCCTGGCTCCCACTCGGTGCGATGGGAAGGGAGATGCTCAGACTGGGGGTTTGAAAATTTACCTATTGGCCTTCTGTTTTCCGAGCAATCCCATGTGCAAAATAAGGAGAAGAAGCTGAGTGGCAATAGGACAATGCAAACCCATTAATAATGGTTGGTAATGGCTGTAAAAGGTCCAGCAAAGCCAGTTTGCAGAGTGATTCAGCCACAGAGAGATGCTATTGCCATGAGCCTCACTGGAGCCTGAGCTCAGGGCTCTTCTCGGGCCCCAGGTCACCCGTCATGGGGAATGGTCTTGTGCTGCTCCCTGCATTGGCTCGTGGATGCTCCTGGGCTCCTTTCTTCACTCCCTTTGTCTCTCCACAGTTTATCTTGTGCCTGGTGCATGTGAAGCCGTTGCTGGCAGTGTGGCCCTGACTAACCGCACGGCGCCGAGGCTGCATCACCGCCGGGTTGGCACCTGCAGGGTCCTCCCAGCCTGAGCCAAGGGAAGGAGCAGGCAGTGGGTGGTGGAGGGGGCACAGTCTGGGCTTTGCTTTCTGTCCGTCTGTCAGCCAGATGAACATCCCCAGCCTCTGCAGAGGTCCCACCAGGGTGAAGGCTCCAGGACATCGCCCATCGGTGTGGGTTTGGCATATGGGCAGGTGACAAAGTCAGGGCACTGCCAGCGTCCAGAGCTGCCATGACCAGTGGGACAGAGCCAAGCCCTGCATGTCAGCAGAGGACAGTGACCCTGTGCTGCTGGTGGGGATGGACTGGCTCTTGAGGATATCCCAGACTGTGGCTGCTGGAGGGACAGAGCAGTGATGGGTCTGCCTCAACCAAGGG
>NW_008654753.1:5369-6725 GCF_000695815.1 Acanthisitta chloris
CAGCTCCCCTGCCTGTGCTGGAAGGCAGAACGAGAGTGGGGTCCCCTGTGTGCCACTCCATGATGCTACCACCACCCCTGGGCATCCCCACTCTGCACCCACCCCAGCCTGGTCCTTCAGCTGAGGGGATCTCACTGGGCTCTCAGGCTTGAGGGGGGTCCCCTCCCCACCCAGCTCTGTGTCTGTCCAACCTCCACCTTATCCCACTAACCACATGCCTCTTCCTCTGCACAACTGGCAGCAGGGTGGGTTTTTGGGCTGATGCTCCTGTGTTTGGTGGAAAGGGAAGGCAGGGCTCTTCTGTGGGCTGGGGGCAGAGGAAGGAGCAGGGGCATGGGGACAGGAATGGGGCAGGGGGGGCAGGAGAACAAGCCAGGTAGGGCACAGGGTGGGCACGTTCAGACTCCTGCACAGGTCAGGAGTACCACGAGCACTGGGCTGGGGCTGTCCAAGCTCACCATTGTGAGGGACTGTCCTCCCTGCCCCACAGCCCTCCCTTTCTGCTCCAGAGCAGCCCCCCTGTACTTTCCCCAGGCTGCTCACCAAGGAGAGCCATGGGACCATAAGTCACCCTGATGTGAGGATGCATTGGGCAAGTGTGACCTTGCAGAAGCTCCAGTGCTGCGCATGGACCCTTCGGTGGGGGCAGGACACCAGTGCCCACGGGTGGCTGCTTGCCCTGCAGAGCCACCACTGCTGAGCAGAGCAGGGCTGGGGGCAGAGAGGCTCCACCAAACAACCAGGTTGTCCCTTTGCTCTGCTCCACTGCCCCTGCTTCCCAATTCCTACAACTGGCAGAGGAGTCAGACTGTCTGTCTGTCTGTCCATCCCCCTTTGTTGGTGCCCCCAGAGCTGTATGGAGAGGGGCATGATGTGCAGAACCCCATTCACTCCCAGCTCTGGTGGCAGGTGTGGGGCCAGGGCACCCCAGCAGTGACGTGGCAGAGGTCCAGGGATGCTGCCTGGCCCTGGAGTGTGCTATCCTGCCCAGGGTGCTCCAGCCCAAGCTGGCCAGGGCTGCCCCTGCCCTGCAGGACCTCCCAGCTGCCCCATGCCCAGTGTGGTGGGACCAGGCACAGCTGTGATGACGCTGGGCACTGGCCTGGGGCAGGGATGCTCCAAAGCAGGGGGTCCTGGGGCAGCCTCAGGGGTGCAAGAAGGAGTCCTGTGGCTCACCACAGCCCTAAGGATGTCCCTGTGGACCTGAGGATGTCCCCACTGCCTGTAATGTCTACTGTGAACATGGCAAGTGTGCAACCACCCTGCAGTCTGCTGTCTTTGTGGGGCATGGGGGACTGGGGGAACAGGGTGAAGTGGGGCTGCCCCAGCTCCCATGGGGCACACTGTGGGGTGGGG
>NW_008654754.1:0-288 GCF_000695815.1 Acanthisitta chloris
CGGAGCCCCAAACGCTGCTACAGCCGGGGGACACAGCCCGTTCTCCGGCGGCATCGGTCCCTTCGCCTGCCCGGCAGCATCTGCCGATCCGCGCCCTGACCGAGGCGGGGGCCCGGCGACAGAGGAGCACCCGCCGCAGCCTCAGGATGCACAGCGGGGCTGCTCGGTGTCTTTGAAATCGTGGTGTCAGTTAAAAAAAACACTTCGCATCACCAGCGCTTGAAAAGTTCACTTTCATGCTTAAAAACACAGCAGCCGAACTCTTGATTCTTCGTCTTCACAGACAGG
>NW_008654754.1:326-22976 GCF_000695815.1 Acanthisitta chloris
ATACATCACCTGTCCCTAAATCCATTTTTTCATACATTGCTTGACTATTTTTTCTACAACCACCCTCCAGATTTTTAGCAGTTTGTAAGGATGGCTGCACAAGCCGAAAGAACAGTTAGATGTTACAATACCTATTGCCAACATAAAAATATTAGAGCGTATTAGATCTTTTGATAAAGAAATGAGGTTTTCTAATCTCTCAGTTTTACAATCTTAACTTTACATGTAGTCATGCAAATTGAGGAGGGCAATGCTAAGGTTAGCCAGAAGGCATGATTTAAATCAAGTATGAGCAAATTAACGAAAAAATGAGGGAAGCGTCTGTATCTCTTAAGTAATTGTGCACAGACTTCATAAAAATAAACTTTAGACTTTTCTAAATGCAGAAAATATGGTCTGAGAAGTTTAATACATAACCCCATATATTTTTAAGCTGTGTATTCTAATTTTTGGTATGTTCCTGTAATGCAGATATATGGGTAAATTCAGAAGTTAAAAGGACTAGCTGTTTAAAATGGTTTGGTTTTTTTCAATAATAACCGAATCTGAAAAGAAAATACACTGGGATTAAAAACACAAAATGTTATGTATTATCTTGATTCATTTAGATTAATACCAGGCCTTGAGCGAAACTCTCGTGAATGTCAGGCACATTTAAAAGGTCCCAAAATAAGACATTTAAAAAAAAAAAAATCCATATCACTATTCATCTTACAGCAAGATCAATACCAAGAGCGTAGGTCTGCAGGAGAACTGCCAAGTTCATAAGGTAGAAATCTGCTCTCTTAACCTCCAATAATCTTTCTCTACTTGCTAGTACCTCACCCAGTTCCACCTCCTCACCCCCCAAATTGGCTGTGCCTTCTTCCAAACAACAGTTTGCAAAAAAATATTACCAAGGTCAAAAGCAAGATGAGTGGTTGTAACACCCTAAAATAAGAAACAGGAGGCATAATCACCTAGCAAGTTTGGTGTTTTGACCTTGGCATATATTTTTCAAGGCTTTGGAAACAACATCCAATTCGACTGCTTTCTCCTATGCAGCAATTTGTTTAACACTTGTCATCCTGGAGTTTTCATCTTTCCAAAGTTTTTATTCTAAATAAAGTGAGTCAATATTATCAGGAAGTCTGCAAGAGATCAGACACTACCTCTGTTGCCTCAGTTGGTCCGATGCAAACACAGGACAGCTGGAAGGGGTGAGATGGAACATAGTGTCTCAGGATCATATTATTCTTCTGAATTTATGCAGTTTCTCTACATTAAGCCGACACAAAAAAACCCCACGCAAAGGGAACTGATTCGTTTATATTGTAACAGATATATCTGGCAGAAAACTATGATTTTAGGCCTGTTTTCTCATCAAGGAATGCTACAAAATTGCACCAGCTCTTCCTTTCTCTACTCCACAAACCCCCAGCATTTAACAAGGCAATTCGGGTCTTAAAGACAGAGAAGTTCCTGGTTTTTTGTTTCTAGCTAGACAGAGGAGAGGCACACAAATTAACGTCTTTGCTGCAAGAAAGGCTAGAGCATAATTTCCACAGTTATTTACCCTGTTTGGCCAGAGTCGCTGGCCAACAGCCAGACAGTCAACATAGATCAGAGGCAGCTTCACAGGTGGTAGCTGGGGGACATGAGGGGGAAAGCTGAGGTTATCATGTTGGAGGTGGGATACAATCTCATGGGAATTCTGCAGCTCACCAAGCATTTTTTTTGCTTTTAGCACTATATCATCAACACACCAAAACAAGCTAGCACCTTTTTCCCTGTGCATAACCAAATGCAACTTCTTCCCCAAGGTATCTCAGTGATATCTTTGCAGACCATTTTCTGTGTGGTTCAGGCTGCTCAGATGTTAGTAGACTTAGCCCAGTCTGCAAATCCCTGGTGTGTTGATTCACAAGAACTTAGGCTGTTCATCAGTCCTCGGGGTGAGTCACCTTCAGAAAACAGAATCGGTCAAGCTTGTAGGCATACTGCTTTCTGAGTGAATTCTCAGAACAGACCCCTTTCCAAAATAAGATCTAACGTGTTTACAGTGCATTGATAATTGGGACAGAACACCACTGAAAGATTTACAGATGGAATGCTTTTGAGAAAGGAAGCTTCCTTTAAGTGCCAAGTCCTCTTATGTACTGTTCTTTCTATAACCCTCCCCCCCCCCACGTCTCTAAAACCTCTGGTTTCCCCTAGGTAGCAGCATTTGATGAACAACTGCATGGCACTGGTGTTACATTGTTCTCTAGACTTCACACATGTGAGACACTAATAAGCCAGACTCCTGTGTATCCGCTGATCTATGGCAGCTGCAGCATAATCAAACACCAGCATTATGTATGTACAAGCTACTCTGTGATTATAGATCCATTAATAAACTGTTTGTAAGATGTAATTATGCACATTAGGTGTGAAATGCAATCCACTTACGCAAGGTCTATGCTTATGGGTTCTACAAAATTCAGGGGGGAGGGGGAGAATTGAACAGATTAATTGACTTCTTTCCCCCAGACTAATTTTCATTCTCCTACTACTACAACTGATGACCTCAGCCAAAATATCCTCACTGAAGTCACCCCACCAGTGATGTGGGGTACTGGTGATCTGTTCACAGACCCACAGTCCCATTCAGCAACCATCCTGAAAGGCTGTAACTCCCCCCCAGAGCAGCCTTTCGTGTCTAGCCTGCATGCATCAGCAGAAAGATCTATCTTATCTCAAGACTTCCAAAACAACCCCAGTGAGGGATATGGGCAATGCAGTGGGCCCTGAGCTATCAGTTAGTTCATGTCTGTGGAAGCACTTTATGCAGAGATGGATGTGGGGACTCCAAAGGCAACAACATGAAGCTTTCAGGACTTGGCTAGGTCCAAAGATGATACCTAAACATCTTACCTAGCACACAAAGAGAGATAAGAGCCATACCACAACAGTTAAACAAAACGATCCAATTTTGCATTCTGAGTGGGAAGCTGCCTACCAGTTCAAGAATGCCAAGCACGGCAGGTATGAGGGAGGAAGCAGCATCTGATGTCTCCTCTCCATGTACAAGGCTACAAGACAGATGCATCTCTTCACTCCAAATACCAAAGCTGGAACCTTTTTCCTAAAAGAAGATGCCTGCAGGTGCTACTTGAAATAACCAAATAGGACTCTCCCTTACAAGAACATGTCTCCTGCCTGCCTTTGTTGTTCTCAAGCATTTGGAGTACCTGACAGGGATACAGGAGACCCTTCCCACACTGAAGCTGTTCAAGCCCAAGTTCCAGCCTCCACACTGAGCACTGCAGTCCCAACTGTCACGCTGGAGAATCGATGTCCACACCTTTGCTTCAGCATGGGTTACTAGTACAGTGCAACAAAATACCTGAGTCCTCATGGGCAGACCTAAATGAAAAGCCAGTAAAACCAGTCATCCTTTCCCCAGATGTGTGATTTGGACATGTTGGGCTGTTTCTGGTCATAAGCACTTGCAGTTTAATAGTATGATTCACAAAGGAATACTCTTTGTTTCAATAACATAAATGTGCAGCTTCTCCCACAAAAGCAGCCTGGGACATCCACCAGAACACACTCTTCTGACACTTGCGTGCCAGCAACTAATTATAAAAAGGTCATGGATGTGCAAATGTGAAAGTACAGTGTAATGCCAGGTAGGGGAGTCTGGTGTAGCAAAGGCAGCCTCTAATCACTGAGGCTGGCACACATCCTAATGAATTAAAAATCTGTTTAAATTCTTTCAATTAGCAAGGGGAATACAGATGTTTTTTTCTAGAAAAACCAACATGAAATGAAACTTGAGAACATCAGAACCAATTGTTGCTCCAAATGGAGACTGAACTACGCAACTGTTAGAGCTAAAACAGATTATCCCAGAAGGTTACTTGACATTCATACTGGTTGTTTGGGACAGTGATGATGACTGCAGTAGGTATAGATTTCTATGATTCTGTGCTATCTATACATGTTTTGGCAATGGAACTATGCAGTTTTCATATTAACCCCCCTTTTTTTTCATTTTTATTTTACCAATCACAGCACCAACTGTTAAAAGAAATATTATCTGAATTCAGAGTTTCCATTGTCTGGGAAGCAGAGGCCAGGACTGGGTTCCTCTTCTAGCCTTGTATGTGGCCTGCTAAGTGATTTTGGGCATACAGCTTCACCTCTTGTGCCTCAATTCGACCACCTATCAAGTAAGTCAAGATCTCCAGATGAAGATCTTGAGATCTCTGTGTAAAGAGCCAGGCACTGTCATTATCCCTGATGTTGAGCAATGGGGAGAAAGTTTAACTGAGCACAAGATGTGACTCACACAAGCTTAAATACATAAAAGGAAGTGTTTAAAAACTGCCTTTGTGAAATTAGCTCTGAAGATGCTGTTATCAGTATACAGACAGTGCTAATGACACTCAATTGTATGTTGTTCAGACATAGCTTTTTCTATGTTATCTGCTGTGCTGCTATCAGCCACACTGTCTCCTTACACTGCATTTCATAACCCATTAAATACTTAGAATCATAGAATAGTTTAGGTTGGAAGGAACCTTTAAAGGCCATCTAGTCCAAGCCCCCTGCAATGAGCAGGGACATCTTCAACTAGACCAGGTTGCTCAGAGCCCCATTCAGCTTGACCATGAATGTCTCCAGGAATGGGTCATCCACCACCTCTACCACCTTCACTGTGAAAAATTTTTTCCTTATATCTAATCCAAATCAACCTTCTTTTTAATTAAAACCACTACCCCTTGTTCTATTGCAACAGGCCTTGCTAAAATGTTTGTCCCCTTCTTTTTACAGTTGGACTCGATGGTCTTTGAGGTCTCTTCCAACCTGATTGATTCTATGATTCTTATAAGCCCCCTTTAAGTACTGAAAGACTGAAATAAGTTCTCCCTGGAGCCTTCTCTTCTTCACACTGAACAGTCCCAACTCTCAGCCTGTCTTTATAGGAGAAGTGCTCCAGTTTCTGATCATCTTTATAGCCTCATCTAGACCCACTCCAACAGATCAATGGCCTTCCTGTGCTGGGAGTCCCAGAGCCAGACGTAGTACTCCAGGTGGGGTCTCAGCAGAGCAGAGTAAAGGGACAGAATCTTGAACTTCTTCAAAAGCATCTGCATAGTTTTGGGGCGTGGCAGCCAGTGGTAGAGAGCCTTCTATATGTTTTAAAAAACATTCAGCACAATCAGGCATAAAAGGGCCAGACAAGATCTGTAATCTTGTAGCTGTTCTGGAAGTTCCTGCAGATTTTCAGATCTCAGGGCTTCTAGGAAGCAACGTGAGAATGGACAATGCAGACAGTTTCAGTTCCTCAGGCCCAGCACAAGCCAGCTGTAGTATTTAGGCAGCACAGAGTAGACAGGAACCTGCTCCCCCAGGATAACTGAACTTTTGTTCCACCTGAAGGAATCAGGGTGGCACTAAGTGGTCACAAGCACAGACCCTGTTTAAGACATTCAAAATGTGCACATGCTCTAGTAGCCTCCACCAGCTGAATCAACCTGATATGCTAATGCAACATCATCACTCTGGATTAATTATATTTGCTCCTCTTCTGTTTCCAGACTTCAAGGGGTCTTGGGTTTTTGTTTTGCTTTGGTTTTCCCCCCTCCTGTTAGCATACACAGCACTGTAAGACATTGGTTGACACAAACTAAGTTGGTGGCTGATGTGAGAGAGGAGCTTGTGTCCTGCATCCTGATCCTGCAGCCAACCCTTGTTGTTCCTACATGAGCAACACAGGGTATGTTGGGACTCAAAGCATGGAAACAAAGCACTTGTAGGGATAGCTGTTCATGGGTTTAATTTGAGATGATGGGGGAGAAAGCTAAACAGTGACTCAAAGCCCTGTTCTTGTTATACATGTGAATGTTTATCACTAAGCAAGCTGTGTTATAGTCTGTTATACTTTTGATTATACTCAGTACAACAGTTAGAGGTGATTCAGTCTTGGTACAGATAATGTCCAAGTGACTTTTCAGCTTCTAAAGAGATAATCCTTGTAAGCTTTGAGCTATATTTCTTTCCCCTTGTAGATCCAGTGGTAGAAAGAAATTGCATTCGTGGAGCTTTTTACCATCTCTTTCTAAGAAGTATTCCTGAAGATGCTGTAAGTTAATCTCCTGCTATTCAGTCCTCTTGGTCACTCACACTTTATTCACATGTCCTACTTTAAATTTACCTCATAAAAGGCTGCAAAACGTTAACTTTGAAACAATCAGATTATTCTAAAAATCTTTTTCTTACTTATAAAGACTTAATTTCTTTCTCAAGGTGAACATTTCAGAACTGAGCAGAGTTCTGCTGTCTTGTTACACACCAACCACAACAAAACCTTCCATTTCCATACACCAAATGCACCAAGCTGCCACATTGCATTGAAACAAATGGATTGTCACCCCCTTTATTGTGCTTTCAAAGAAATCAGGAGAACACAGAGACTGGGAGATGAAGTTGTGAAGCTTGTTGTCTAATTAGACATTCAAGGCTAGGAAGAGCTGCCACCATTTACAGGTGGATCACTGAGAGGTGAAATCTCTTGCTGAGGCCGATACTGGAAATTAGCAATATTTAAATTTACTCCTCAAACCAAGTCCACAAGGAAATATTCCTCTTTATCAGCACATTCCATCACGGGCGGGTTTGGAGCATTCTGGCACAGGGGATACTGACTGCTGCTCTCATCATGGAGCTCATAAAGTTAACAAAAATACCTGACTGCTGCTTTGGGTGCTACCAAACTGTGCTGGCCTCATGTCAGCTCTGAGAAAACACAGCAAAGCCCATTTCTTGGGTGTGTGCTGCTGAGGGAGCTGCCTTTTCACCTTCTTTCCATACAGAGCTGTTATTGTTTTTGTTCACATTGATCTTATCCTTGGAGAATTTGGAAAGGATTTCAAAGAGGCATGGTGTTGATAGTAACTCTGTTTTGGTGCTTCTCCTCTGTTGCTAGAGATATTCGTTTTTACTGACTAGGAATTAGGATGGCCCCAGTCCTCCAGCTTGATCCAAACGGGCACACCCTGGGTCAGAACAAAGCCTCAGACTTTGCCTTGACTTCATAAGGGCACAAGAATTTCCCCAAGCTGATCTGATTGCATGTTCCAGGTTGAAGGGTATATTTACAACAGCCCCTTTTGCCTTCTTTATGTTTCATGACAGATTCCTCAGCACACTCTACCCCAGGATTTTCCTATTAGATGTGGATTTTCCCTCTCTTCAAGTCTTTCATGTTGTAATTTGCTGCATTTTTGTGCTTTTCTGCCCCTGCCCAGACCTATGCTTACCAAGAGGAAGGAGACCAGCAAGGCATCTATGGGCCAATGTTACAGCAGCAGCAAAAGAAGCAAGGCATGAGAGCAGCGGAGGTTGCTCTTCACCTTTCAGTCACCTTTGTGGTCTCTGTTAGCAGCTGCAGCCTTTGTAGATGTCCAGTTAAGCTTGAGACTGACCCACAGAACAAGGAGAAACAAAGGTCACTTCCAGTTTCACCAGAAAGAAATTCCAGTGGCTACTCCAACCCCATAATCCAGCTATGATTAATGTGTATCGAAGGCAGATCTGGTTTCATCAGAGATCCTAGATTTTGAACAGTATTAACTGTTTGGGAGAAAGGACAAAAACCCAACAAACCACCCTGGAAAGCTGAAAGAGGAAAAATACGTCTCAAATAAAAAGTTGGATCTTGTCACAGGGGCATTAACAAATGGCAATGTTCTGCACAAACACAGGCTGCTCTGTGGAGCAGTAAAACAAAGGTAGGCTGGTTTCCTCAAGATTTGCACCTCCATTCTCCCCTTTCACCAACACCCCATAATCTAAAGCCTTTTGAAGGAATTTCTGAAACCTGCTTTCCCTCCCACACTCAAATTTGCTTGAATTTGACCTGCAGACTCAACAATTTGTGGCGTAGGAGAAGAGAAAAGAGAAAAAAGGTGCACAGGTGTAGTGAGCGGCCACACCTTGCTTTACTGTGAGTCCAGTGTCTGACTGGGTTTGTGGAGGATGAGACTCTTTTGGATAGAAAGTCATTTAAGGACAAGAAGAGTAACTCCTGAACCTCACAGAAGAAACATCTCAGTATGAACTGAGATTCCCAGGCTGGAGCCAGACCAACCAACCTGTGTCCACCATGGAGAGCTGTTATTTTGGGGGGTTAGCACCTGACTGGTTGATCTTCAAGTCACAGCTCCTCTCCCAGATTTCAGATCAGAGCACTTAAGGTTTCCAAATATAGTCCCACCCAAGTTCTCCTGTTGAGCCATAATGCAGCAGTATCATTCCCTAACCTTGTTCTCAGAAACAGCTGAGATTTTTGGCTGCATTTTGAAACAAAAAGGCAAAGAGGAGCAAAAAAAAGCAGGGGGTGGAAAAGAGCTTGAGGGAAATGCCTGGCATGGAAAGGCTTTAGCCTAAATAGCTGAGCTTTGGCAAAGCTGTAAGCAGTCAGACTGCTTCTTAGAATGAAAACCACCAGACACATTTGATCAGTACATACCCACTCACAAAAACCCAGACACCTCTTGTGTCTACAAAAACCTGCACTCCACAGCAGATAGGGTGAGCAGTAATGAATGGGTTCCAATCGCAACAGCAAGATCAAGATTAGGTAACAGGAGAACATTTAACTGTAAAGATAACTTGACGCCTGGGATAGGTTTCCCAGGAGAACTGAACTTCCATCACAGGAGGTTGTCAGCAGCAGATGGAGTGCAATCATCCCTGCCATAATGAAGAGCAGCTAAGCCTGAACCAGGTGACACATTGAGACTCCTCAATATTTACTCTATTCACAATCATTTACACATACCAATAGCAATAACAGTCTTCCTCTAGTGGAAGGATTTTATAACTGTCAAAGTGATCTATTATTCACATCCGTGACTTAACAGAGACAGTATCTCTACCCCAATCTGAAGGGAGTGGGGAAGCAGAGGAACCTTGAGACTGCATGTCCTGTCCATGCTCATAGTAAACTAGTTTGGGTAGGACCAATGACACCAGTATTTAGAGTTCTCCATTCATCACTTCTCACTCAAATTGTTCTTCTCCCTGGGAATTTCTTAAAAGTTCACACACAGATTTTCATGGCCACTGACTGATGGAGTTCCTTTTTTGGCTGCTTCTTCTTCTGCTTTAGGGTTTATTTAAGCCCTGTACCCTAGGATCTCCTTGCAGCTACCTCATCCTCTCTTTCTTCTTTTCTCCAGCCAGGGGATTTCCACTCTGCTGTCAGATCCAAGGTTGCTTATGTCCCTTTTATCTAGCAGTCTGCTGTGCTTTGTCTTTCTGAGGAAAGATCCTGGATGGGAGCTTTTCTTCCCCATTTTCATCATCTACTTTTCAACTCCTTCTCTTCACTTCCAGCCTTGCAGGTCTTTACTGTATGTCTAACTCCTTCATAAAATGAGGATTCCTGTTTATTTGCAGTTTCTGTTCCTTCTTGTTCAAGGCTTCATTTTAATTGTAGAAAGTCGAAGAGGCATCTTTTGGGAATCAGTGGGAGCCACCTGAGAGTGTCAGAAGATTCAACAGAGAACATCCTACTGCTGCTCAGCCAAGGATGTCTGGTGGGCAGCTCATGACCCTGGGAACAACTTGTTTTGTCACCACTTCTCTTTTGCCCTTAACAGCAGCTTTCTTGGTCTTATAACAATAAATCTATGAGTACCAATTTTGAGCTTCACAGATCTTTTGAGATCCAGAGGTTTTTAGTTTCTTTCACCCCATTGTCTTTCAGACTTGATTTTCATAACCTTTTTACTTCTGGTAATTTTCTCAGCAGCACCAAATTGTTCACCTGATTTTATTTGGTTTGCCTCTAGATGAGAAACATGTACAATTAATTCAGGATCTATTCTCTTTTTGCACTCTGCAGACTGATTTCCCACAGTGTTGAATCCTGGCCTTTATCACATCTGCTCTCACTCAGTTTGGCAATGTACTCATTTTCCACCATGGTATCTTAATGATTCTTTTCTGCTCTTTTAAGGCGTTTACTGCCATTTCAGAGTTTTGCCCTTTAATATGTTTTTATCTGGCAGGAACCTGAAGCAACATTCATCTCCAAAGATGAAAACCAGGTGCACTCTTCATGCTACTGTCTAAGGGTCAAGACAGGGTATGTTTGGCCACCCACCTTAGGCTTCTGTCTCCAGAAAAAGCCAAGTACAGATTCCAGGGATTTATACCTTTGGCTTCACCAGTAACCAGCCTGAATGAAAGTGTGCTGGAGACAACTTGCAATGACACTCAAGAATTACCTTCCTGAGCGATCTGCCTGCAGGCAGCATAGTCCTTCATCACCTCCAAGCTAAAGCTGGCAGATCATTATGAAAAGGAGAACAAGCTTAACTAACCGTTACCTTGCAGCTCCTTCCCAGTTAGTAAGTTGTCATGGCAGACCTGGTCTCTCTGCCAAAGGAGAGACATAGTCTGGACACCACTCAGCTGAGAGGGGATGAGACAATGACCAAGGAAATTGTCCTTAGCAGAAGATATTAATTCAAGCACTTTAATTTTCATGTAAGAGCTGCCAAGAAAACATTTCACAGCAGAGCCTTAAGGTCCAGCTCTCCCTGTTTCAAGGTCTGTCACCCACCACATTGTACATCTCAGCTGCTAACAGCTGAATTTCAGTGGGTTTTCTCCCCTCAGCTGTACATGGCTGTAGTTTTATCTCCTACAGAAGAAAGAAGATACCTGAAAGTGTCTGCAGAAAGCAAATTCTCCCTGAGAACCACAAAGCTGGGAAAAGCTTCCACTAAAAAAATACCCTAGTCATTTTTAATTCAACTAGTTGCAGTCCCTGAATTACTTTGGCACATGCTGAAATTAAAGCTGGTTGAGTCAGTTTGGTCTTTAGGTAACCAGAGCTCAGTGTCAAAGCCACACACCACTGCCGTCCCCACCCAGGCACAGGAGTACAGAAAGTCCTAGCTGTGCTCTCCTGTGGGTCCGTTTCCCAGCATTTATCACTAACACTGCATTTAGGAATAATGTGATTGTCAGCAAACATCTAACAAAAGCCCAGGAGCACCGTGCAGTGATTGAACTCACTGCCTGGGAGCTTCTTGCTCCCACGGCTGCTGTCTGTGCACCAGCTTTCACTCTGCTTCATGTGAAGGGCGTGCAAAGTGCTTTCAAAGTCAGGTCTGCGCGTTTTTATCTGAAGCTGCCTCTAATCCACCTTTTTTTTATGTTTACATAGGCAAAACTGAGTCCCTAGGATAACTAGCTGCAGTCCCGAGCACTGAGGCAGGCTGTTAAACATGCTGATGCCCTTGGTTTAGAAGCACCATCCTCCTCCACTTTGTTTCCCAAACACTGGTATTTAATGACAAACAAGAGCTTTTCTCCAAGGAGGGCGACATTGCCACAACACAGAAGTGTGAAAACAGGATCACGAGTTGTTATGTGCAAGAAACTACGGTTGAAATAGTCAAAACAGAGGTGTGCATGAGTACAAACACCAAGATGGGTCTCTCCATCTCGATCCCTCTGCACTGCCTTTGAACTGAAGAGGAAGTGCTCATGGCAATGCAGGATCTAAAGCTGATTATGCTTTGCTCTGTAAGAAAACACATGTAGCCAGGGAGCACATGACTGCTGAAAGATTAAAAGGAGCCTAAAATTCAACACTTTGTCTTCATTAGCAGTTGCACAAAGTATTTGCTTTTTTTCCACTCTGCTTTCTCTTCAAAGACTTCAGAAAACACTTTAGAGACAGCTAAAAGAATATTCCAAATTCTGAGAGCAGTGGTAGGTCAACTGAGGTGCAGTTTATTTTCCAGCTCAGCTGCATAAAATGGGCTAGAGCAAAGCAGCAACTGCAATTCAAAGACCTCGAGTCACAGCCTCCATCTCCGGAAGCAGCTAGTTATATTCCCACCAACTATTCGCTTACTGGTTTGTGAAAGCTGCCCAGCATTGAACTCTCTCCTAATGTATCCTCACCCCATCCTCTTCCTACTTCCCTAAGTGTTTCAGAAACTCTTAGACCCTTGCAGAGACCATGTTCCCTGCATTTTCCATTAATCTGCTCAGAAACTATTAAAAAATTTCTTTGTCTTTTTGTTTTCCTAATTTTCATTTTGAGCACATGAAGCCTTTGCTATAGTAAGTGTTCCCCAGCAGTGTGTTTGTTTCTGTGCTGCTTAACCTCTAACTTACATATAGTGCCAAGCACCTGTGAGATGCACATGTTCAAAGAGACAATTACAGCTCCTTGGGGTACTGAGCCAGCAGCAGCTATTAAAAGTCATCTGGGGCAGAAGGTGCTCCAGCTGCTGATGGCTTGGGGGGTGAGGAAAGGACCACTTCCCCCTTTCTGGCACTCCTGGTGCAGGCAAGACACACACACACCTGGCACAGAGCTCAGAGGTGCTTCAATGGCACTGAAACATAAGCTTCAGCCTATTTTTCTTCCACAGATTCATTACTCTTGTGGGATTTTCATGCAAGATGTACTATCCTAACCCCAAGGGGTTGGCTTGTCAGGCACAGCTTTATCCCAACTTGTAAAGGCAGAAATACTAGATCAAGAGCAGCTGCTTTCTTTGCATTGCCAATATGTTTCCAATGATCTGTGCTCTCATCATGCTCACGAGTACGGCCACAGCTCAGGAAGACATTTATTCAACACATGCCTAAAAGCCATTGACCTGAATGAGCCTCAAGCTTGTGCTTCAGATTTGTTCTGAATCAAGGCCTGAAAGATAGGATATTTTTTTCTGCTCATTTAAACACTGAAACACAAGACTGTAACACAGTATATTGAAACGTCCCTCTGCCGCTGTTCCATCAGCTCATGAATCTTGTGGAAAGGCCATCAGTTACAGGTTGCTGCAACTGTGGTAAAAACTGAACCTTACATTTATCTTTCCACAGCGTACATTAATGACTAAGATGTATGGTGTTTTCTTGCTATCAGATTTAGAAAAGTTTGGAAGCTTGTGGCATATGATGGACTCCTTGAAATGTTTTCCTTGGATTGAATATCAGGTTGCATTTTGATTAGGAGATATAGCAGGGCAAGGCAGGCAGTGATGAATTAACAATTTCCTATGCTTTCTCAGAGTTACTATTCATTTTAGGTGGAACAAATTTGTGTCAATTGACTAATTCCATAGAGGCATTGATTTATTTGGAACTTAAAGATACAGTAAAGGAAACTTTCAAGGAGTCTTAATCATGAAGAGTATAGTTTTGATTAACTCTAGGATTTTAAAAAAAGAACTAATTATTTTCCAAGCTGTGGCAATTTTCAAAAAAGCTTTCTCTTTATGTCAACAGTTCAGGTGGAGGCACATTGTTTCTAAAAGCAAAACTAGCACTTTTTAGGTTTATGGAATGCAGAACTTACACAAAACTAGCCCCATCTGTCATATTTGGCTGCTGTTTGTCCTTGGGTATTTCTAATTAAAATAATCATAAAGGAAGCAACGTTGAACCCCACTCACAGCAAAGTGGGGAAGCTTAAGACAAATCCAAAGTTGCCCACTGGAACCAGTGCTTGCTTTCCTGATAGCTCTTACCCTCTCAAGAAGGTTTTGGAAAAAGCAGCTTGCAATAAAATTCTCCATCACTCTAAGGGAAAAACAATTGGTCTATATTTAGGTCAAAAAATTAAACAGTAATGAACCCAGTGAATTCTAAGCAAGGCTGACAGTTGTGCTTAGAGGAACATAGCCCCAGTGAAGGGTCCTGCCAGTGGTCTGCTGTGCTGTCACCAAGTAGGCTGGTACCCACAACTGTATTTCCAACAGCAGACAGACAAGGGTAACAGTCCCAGTGATGCTGACAGTGTCCTGCTCCTCAGAGGGACTGACCCAGCTGCAGTCATCCATTCAGGCACGTGGATTTACAGCCTGAGCTGGTTTAGGGTCTGGCTGCTGGAGACCATCTCCTGCAGGGTGGGGAGCTTAGAGAAGAGAGCCGTGACCCTCCATGGGGGCAGAGAAATGCTACCTCTGACAATGCTCCAGTCTGGACTTAGAGGTCTTTTCCAACCTAAATGATTCTATGAATCTGTGTGCACAAGCCCATACAATGAGATGCTTAGCCACCACCCACTGCACCTGCACAGCAGCATCCACACACTCCAGACCTCTGGAAACTTTGAAGCTACTCTCCCAAATGATCTAAAACCCACTGGTGCCTCCCAGCCATCCTGAAGTAATTCAAAGTTCAGACTAACGATGTTTGCCAGGGCTCTGCATACACTACCAGAAAACAGATATGCAAGAACACATAAATTTAAATGAGGAAAGAGGTTGTGGATCTTTTAGATTTAAACGAAGAATTGTATCATGTGCGATAATTACAGCCTTTGCAGGCAGCAAATGCTTCAGTCAAGTTCATGCTCCTTTAATTAAAAGGGCTATATCTCCTTCCACATTACATATCCTCATCTAAATAATCAACTTCCAATGCACACGACCCAATAAATACTGCCTCTGGATTGCATATTTAGTGTCTTCAATAAATAAGGCTGTACTTTCAACTGGTAGCTAGTTATGAATAGCATTTTATAATAACAAAGCAACCATTCAAATGCAAAGTTAAAATAGCGTTTCAAGTGCAAAAATTGTTTGAAATTGTCACTAATGGGAGCCATTCTGCTCCAGTCAGCAGCCTGTTGTCACAGAGCTCTACACCCCAGAGACTCCTACCTCTCCATCACGCTGAGCTCAACTTGGCCCTTGGGTTCAAGCTAATTGGAGCAGGCGATGGACAGCCAGAGCACGACCTCCTCAGCTTTGTTTACAGAGGAAGCTCTTCTCATTAGATAGCTGGATGGGTCTGCACATTGCTGGGAGACAAATATACGGACTTTCACTTGTAGGTCAGCAGTTCAGATCTGATGGGGATGAGTAATGACAAGCTAATTGATCTCAGATGGCCGTTTGGTGGTCTCTGCAAAATGAATTTGGTGATCTGGGTTCATGTCTCAGGGGAGGAGCATCCATGTCACAGAAAACCAGCACTGCACAACCCCTCTGCAAGGGCAAGGGCTGGAAGGAGATATGAAAAACACCCTCTTTTCTTATTCTTAGAGGGGTCCCTTGGCAGCAGGGCTGCCGTGCATTGACAGCTGGAGTTGAGGAGTTTGGCTCTTACTAAGAAAGTCCACAGCAGCCCTGAAGAGACGAGCTGTGTTTCCTCAGCTGGCTGCCCTGCTCCCAGTGGAGGAGCCAAAGGTTTGCTAACAGCCCCTTTGTGTGCTGGGGAACTTGATGCCCATGCCTAATTGGAGAAATGCTGACGATGTTCTCTTCTAATCAGAAACTACCGTTTGCATTCTAGCCCTCTAATAATATATCCCCTGTCCTTCCAGCATACAAGTTAAAACATGACCCTTTGCAATTCATCTCCTGGCTAAAATTAGTGATTTTTAGCAGCAATGCATTTCTTAAATTATGTCCAGTGGGGCAGAAAGAGCCTCAAAATCTCCTTCTCTCAGGAGGGTCATTTATTCTGACAGCAATGCTAAAGCATATATCTTTCTGTCACAGCTCTGGCCCTCAGAAGAATTTCTAGATACAGTATTGCTTTTTTTATTTCTTTTGTTTAAACATTATTAATTGCCTCCCCAGCCCTCTTAGCTGAAAACAATTGTCTGGGGTCAGACTTGAGGGTTGTTGTTTCCATTCATGCTACGAGCAAAGGACTGCTTCATTACAGCCTTGCTGGAAGAGCTACAAAGGGACTGATCCTGCTCTCCCACTGCTTCATCCTGGACTCGCTCTTTTAATACCGAAGTTGCTCAGCAGGTTTGCACCCGATTTGCAGGGACAGGCAAACATCAGCTTCTCCAACAGGACTGACCTAAACCCAGAGGTACCAAGGCTGAGGGTGCCTCCTGAAAGGGCTTCAGAGCAAGGGGTGTTGGCACATCCCCCGTTTCACAGCTGGGCTCCTTGGAGGCAACAGCTCCAGCAGGTAAATGGGGAGGACACATCCGACCCAGCACCCACAGCCAACCCCACAGGAGTTTCTGCTTGGCTGGTCCCCATGGGAAGCTGCCTTGGAAAAGTAAATACTCCAAGGAGGAAGTCTGCACGGGCTGGTGAGGAGGTGAAGTGTCTGCTTTGTTCTCGTCCCAGATGCAGTGCATGGCCTCAGGCAAGCCCGTGAGCACTGCAGCTCCCACGAGGCCGTGCAGGCAGGTGTGGGCAGCAGCTCTGCCTGCACACAGCCCTGGGTGCCCAGGCAGGTCCAGCCGGGCAGGCACAGGGATGGAGACACCAAGCACCACTGCACCCACAGTGGGATGGGGTGGCACCAGCTGCCCTTCTCCCCACCAAGTCCTTTGCGCCCCAAAATGTGAAGAATAGCCACCAGTCTGTTAGTGAGGGGAAAATACACGGGGGCACTCCGAGGGAAAGCACTGGAGAAACAGAAGGTGCTGTATTTGCATGTATAATGGCCATGTTTGCTGCTCCCTCTCCTACTCGCCCTCGCCTTCCCCTCCCTGCTTCTGCTGCCATAAATTAGGGAGCAGGCAGGAGGTGTGCCAGTGCTCATCTGCTGGTAATTTGGTTGAGGCAGGGTGTAGCCAAGGCATGCAAATCCACTCTCACTTCCTTTTCTGCCTTGAATGGGTAGCCTTTGCACCCAGTGCTGCTGGAGCTGGCATGCCCAGTGCCCTGGCCACGACAATTTCTTGTGGCTGACCCCAACTGACGCAAAGCTGGCCAAGGATGACCCATCAGTGGCATGGAGCCAATGTAACAGGTCCTGCATTGCTTCTTCCCCTGTGGCAAGTGCAGTGGAGCTTCCCAACAGCTCCTGCCCCTCCAGGATGGCACTGGTAGGACTTCACCATTCACAGAATGCTTTGAATTAGGAGGAGGCCTGACTGGGGCACAGCATGAAGCACTGAGGCCATTCCTCCCAGCACTTTCCCAAGCCTCCCTGCCTGGTTTTGGGGCACATAGGGATGAAGGGGAGGGCAGCCTCACACTCAAGTCATGCGCTGTCCAGCTTTCAGCCCACTTGCCCCAGGCAATCAGGAGTGCCATGGTCCCTCTGTGCCAGCTCTGGGCAGCTGTCAATACACTGGTAACAGCTTATTCCAAGTTAGAAAACCTCATCCTTTCTAGGAGGGTGCCAGCACAGCTCTCAGCAGGACTAAGGAAGCCTAGACATCAGCACCTAGCCCTGGAGATCTCATTGCAACAACAGCATATGGATGGGACCAGGACCCTTTTGAGGGGTGCAGTGGACTCCAAGGACCAGGCAGAGAAGATCTGAGCTCCTGGTGGGCAACAGACATGAGAAGTGACGTGGGGAACAATAATTGCTCTCTAGATCTCTCTAGGTCCTCACCCTCCTGCTGCTGTGGTGGCTGTTTTATTCAAATCAAGGCCTGATATCAAAAATGGCCATGGTTAATACTGCTTGGTCCTCTTCCATCCCTTCAGCAGATGTTTCATCCAGCAGCAACCACATCCCTCCCAGGTGCCCTGTGGGCAGGGGTGTAAGTGAAGACCCTATCCTGTGCTGCCTCACCCTCCCCCTGGGTTATGTCAGCCGTGTGCAGCCAGGACCTTTTCCCTCTCCAGCCTGCAAAGGGCAAGTTGGATTAACTCTCAAACAGCCTGGCAAGGAAATACTCCATTTTTGGCCCCAAACCATCCCAAACAAGCCCTCCTGTAGCAGTGGCTGCACACTACTCCCACTGCAAAGCACCAGCTGCACTGAACATCAGCACATGCAGGGATGCCATCTGCAACATCTAGGATGTTTGGTAGGAGAGAACATGTAGGTGTATATGCTCTTTACTCTCCTGCCTCACTGTGAAACAAACAGCCTTCCTGCAAGGCCATGCTCTCTCATCTCGGTGCCTCTGGTGAACTTGCAGTGTGGTGGCACACGTGACTTGCCACATGAAGAGGATGAAGCATGCCTGGTCCTCCTCCACAGCAGGAGGGGAGTTTGAAGAGGTGTTTGATAACCCGTAGTGTTTTGTGACTCTCAGTGCCCCCACAAATCTCAGCTGAGAATCTGCCAGTGCATTTGCTTTGGTGTTAGGTTCAGAACCAAAAGCTTGTACCCCATCCCCTTCATGCAGCATCTTGTACCCCTCCCACAAAAGCTGCTTTCTCAAAGCTCGTGGTTCAGCACCGGGTGACGCCAGTCTGGGAAGATCTGCCCTCCGGATTCGAAACCTTCCTACACACACACAAGCACATGCACTGGCATTTGTGCTTCCAGGCTTTGCTCACCCCCGTGATCAAACAGCACATTTCTAAAACTAAAATGCAAAGGTGCATTTAATTCGGAACAAAGTCTCCACACACAGACCCCAGAGGCTCCTTAGATTACTCTGTGTTTACTTCCAGGCTTTTGGACTAGAAAGACAATCCCCGCTCCAAGATCCATAAATGACTCCTGCAGTTGCTGAGAACCCCAACTTCTTTTTTATCCAGGAGACACTCGTGTTTTAACATCTCCCTGCTTCTTGCTTCGACACCCAGACCCACAGCACAGCCCCACAGAGCAAAAGACCCCACAAGGAGCAGCACCACCCCTCTGCTCCATATTTACCTGTTTTCACAGCATTGCTTCCCTTCTGTAGGGAGCAGAGGCTCAAGCAGCTCCTCAGCCTGAAATCAGATGCGCAAGCCCTTTCTGCTTGCAGAAGCAACACCAGTGCCTCACAGTCACACCCAGCCTGGCTGCAGCTTTCATAGCCCTGCAGGCCACTGCCTGATGCTTTTCAGGTGTGATGCTCCATGGGTGGCTGGACAAGCCCTTTCCTATCCCTGCCCCTCTGACACTGGACCCATGAACTGCCCCCATCACTGCCCACCTCTCCCTTCTGCAGGAAACCTGTGCCCAAGCTCACTGCACTGCTGCCCCCAAGGAGACAATTCTGGAGCTGTGCATCCCTCGAGAATGGATTCAAGAGTCTATTTTCCCTTTGAGTAAGGGAACCCCTGGATTCGGTACAAGGGAAGCAGGTGCCCATGTGAACAGGGTTAGCCTCATGTTTGAATGAAAGCCATTGTCTGGAAAACCTCTATAATACAGGAAGAAGGTTTAATATTTTTTATTCTGTACATTTTTTTCATAATAAGGCCAAAGCTACATTTTTCATGCATTGTAGAGAGGCAGATTTTGAGAGGTGATGTTTGGAGACATTGAAAACTTGATGGTTCTCAAGTGAAGGTGGGACTCTGTGCAATAAAAGCTCAAGCCCTTCACAGAGAGAGGGAGCAGGGTCTTCCTCACACTTCCCAGGAAATTCAGAACTGATGCCTACTGGAGCTGACTGGGCAGCTCCTGCTCCTTTTGGATGAGCAGCAGCAGCTCTCTGATGGCTCATGGGCTGGATCTGAGCTGGATCTGTCAAACGTTACAGAGGTCCTATGTTAGCCTGGTGCCCTGTTTCCCCCAAGAGATACAGGGTTCAGAGGAGGAAGAAAAAGGCTCTGTGGGTCACTCTTGCCTGCGATGCTTTCCAGCTTCTCTTCCTGCCTGGCCAAATGAAAAGAACTCGTTTCTAAATGATAACATGTGGTAAACAATCCCCACAACAGATGGGAAGAGCCCAGCATGATTTTCCGTGGGACACAAGCCTTCTCCGTGTGTTTCCCAGCACTGGAAATATCACCTTCAGATCAAAAAAGCAACCTCACAGGAGAACATATCCCAGTGGCTTATTTATGTCATGGAAAAGCCAGAGGTGCTCATCAAAAACAAACTTATAAATAACATTGTGGTTGATGTTCTCATCACAGCAGTTCATAAATATGCCCACTCACTCCACAATTGGGGGGGGATATTTTCTTTGAGGGGAGGGGGGAAATGGAGCAACCCAGGATTGTGAGCTCTCTTTTTGTGTTAAATGCAAGGAAGAAAGAAAACCCCAGCAGCTCTGCATCTGGAGGTGCCTGAGCTTTGCTGCTGGAGGAGGAACCAGCTCTGCCCTTTGCTCCAGCATCCTCCTGTCAGGCTCCCTGCACTGCCTGTCTCTGCAGGCTTACAGCCAGCCCCTGACTGGTGCAGTTCTCACCTGAGCTCTCCCAAAGCAGGCAAACCATGCTGGCTGTGCCCATACACCACAGCATGCCCTGGGTTATGGCTGGGTTTTACCCCCAGATAAAAATCGATTGCTCTTTTATATCAGAAATCCCCATGGCTGCAGCTCACCACCTTCCCACAGGTGAAATAAATCATGCTCTAACCCTCCCCACACACGTACAGATGCTTCACACAATGGGGACTAAGCCAAGGGAGGAGGCAAGCTGCATTTGGCCACAGTGCACTGTCTCCTAAAGCCCTTGGCACTTCAGCTGCCAATGCACAGCAACACTGTGACCTCGGCAGGCAGCTGATTGCAGTGGCTCCTTGTTTAAACTGGAACAGCAAGTGCCTTGTTCCGTGCTGGAGAGGAAGAAAACAAGGTAAGACGTCCTGCTTATCATGTCAGAACATTACATACTCACAGACATACGGCAAAGGAGGTCCCTGAGGGGGACTGAGGGTGCACACAGAGCAGCTTTGCCAGCTTGGTAGAGTATCCCAGAAGAAACATAAAAATCCGTATGTGTGTGACTTGGAAGAAGAGACTCGGTTGCATCACAGCCCAGACCAGCTATGTCTTGTGAAACCAAGCCGTGATTAAAACAACAGACATGTTTTGGTTTGTCTTTTTTTTTTTTCCCTTAAAGTGCTTTAGATCTCTCATTGAGGAAAGCTAGGAGATGACTCACCCATGGCTTGCAGACCTAGGGGGGGAAAAAAAAAGAGAAAAAAAAAACAAAAAAGAAAAAACCTAAAACCCCCCAAGCCATTTTCTAACCAAATAAATGCTTCAATACATTTGTTTTCAGCATGCCCATGGGCAGGCTGTGAGACCAGCCCTGCAAAGCCTGCCCACCTGCCCTCCCACCTGCCCGCGCTGCCGCTGCCACATGCAGCTTGACTCGAATTTTGAGTAATCCCCACAGGCTGTTTGATGTGGTTGAGCCTGGCAAGAGCTGGGGTCGATACAGGTGAATGGCTGCACTCATGTTTTTTCTTCCCCATCTACACAAACTTGCCACCATCTGATGAGCAAGACCTGGGCACCCTGCTGCCACAGACCAGAGTAACATGGCCATCCCCACCACAAGCCTTGGGGAGGTCAGGATCTGCCCTGGGAGGTCTCTGTAGAGGTGAGGTGGATCTTGATGCTGTTTACTGGGAGCTCGGGGAGGTACCTTTGGCAAACACATGAGTAAACATGTCTCATTGTTGGTTGCAAAGTTCCCCAAACATCATTTGCACTCAGCCAGTACAGACCCAGTCTCCACATGTGCATGGGCAGGTTAGGCATGTCCCTGCCTGCTCCTGTCTTCCCCATGCATGGGGGGACACACAGAGTACCCGCAGAAAAGAGAGGCAGTGGATGAGCTGCGTGAGAGTTAACTCTGAAAGAGAGAGGAGAAAAAAGCTTGGATACTTCAAAAGCCTCTGGAAGGCCTCTGAACATCTCATACCAGCAATTGAATAGAAAATTGTAGGAATTACCTCCAGTAATAGGTTGATCTTGGCTTTGACATTGCTTTTAGCCCCAAGCTCTGTATTAAGTAGGCCAAAGCCCACAGAAGCTCTCTTAATAGATTATTGCTTAATAAAGCAACACAATATATTTTCTCTATAGATTTCAGCATCATCAGCTTCAGCCCATGTTCCTGGAGAGAGCTGGTGTGCATGGGGCCCTTCTGCAGGCAGCTGAGGAGACCAGTCCTGTGCTCACACACCCCTTTCCCACAGTGGGAGTTGGGGATTTTGGTGCCTAAGTGGGTTGTACAAGGTAAGGAGGGTGAAAAGGAAATCCAAGCTCTTTGAGGGATGGAAACACACTCTGCATTTTGCACTGAGAACAGTGATCCATCACCAGAAAGCGACTTTGGAGGAGAAAGGCAAGGGCAATGGTTAAGGGTGGTTGAGGGCTGGGGGAAAAAAAAAGAACTTACAAACTCTCCAAACTACCTGGAGGGTTTTGTGGAGGGAGGAGGTACTGTGCAGGACCAGAAATTGAGGACAAGCAGAAACCCCAGTGAGCCAGTGCACCAGGGTAACTACCAGCAAGTGAGCAGGATGCTTCATGAGCCTAATCCTTCATGAGTCAAAATCATCCTTCTTTTCCAGACAAAAAAAACCCCACACCTCAGAAGCTTTTCCCCACCTCCAAGCCTGGTGCCTTTGTGTGCTGGATCTCTATCAGAAGTGTCTAGCACTCACCCAGGGGTTTTTATTTAGCGTCCCTGCCTTTGTGCCAGAAGACCTTGCATGGCAGGTTCAGTGACTTTCCATGGGGCCTTAAGAATTCAATTTTGCTTTTAAATTTGCTGCCTCTAGGCAAGATGTAGCAAGTTTTTATGTGCATGGTGCCTCTTTGTCTGCGTAGTGGTCTCATGCCTAACAAGGAGACGAAAAACAAAAAAAATCTATCTCTATAAAGGATGCTATTGTGTGAAATTATTAAGTAAACAGGGGAGCTGGGGCAGGATTTGCCCCATGCAGTGTGAGTGATGGGGCTGGCCAGAGCACAGCCTGGGTTTCAGTGCCCCTTTTCCAGCAGCATCCCTTGCCAGGCCCAGCTTTCATAAGAGTTTATTTTCGGAGCTGCTCCCTCAGACAGAGGAGCAG
>NW_008654754.1:23006-31856 GCF_000695815.1 Acanthisitta chloris
ATCCACCTTCCCTGCGGGGAGGTTTTGGCATGAGCTCCCCTACTCGTTTCTCTCTTTACTGCTGCCAGAGACCCAGCCAGCGATAAACAGCAGCGGGTGCCTTTTAATTAACATCCTCGTTCAAGGCAACATATTATTTTCATTAAAATCAATAAATAGTCTCTGCTTGGACCTTTTTGTATGCCTTATATTGAAAGCAAACCAAACCCTACTCCTGGCATCTGGATCCCATACTTCCTCCACGGGATGCTCTGCTGCAGACACTGCACCTGAGCAGGCTCCACTCATGGGAGAGGGATTTCCCAGTAGGAAAGGCAACAGTGGGTCAGATGCTTTTGGGGATGCTTCTCCCTGGTGAGGAAGTTATTTTTTCAGATACGACAGAGAGAGACAGTGAGCACTGGATGCAGCATCCCTGGCAGCATTTCATCCAAGACCGCATCCCTTCCTTCCCCACATGGACCTTTCTGCCAGAGTGGATGGACTGGGACAGCTCTAGACTCACATGCACAACAGCACATGGCCCTTTCCTTCTTAAAGTAGGTGCCTGCAGGCTGAGCCAGGTTAGCCAGGCTTGGATCTGCAGTGCTTTGGGATCTGGGCTGAAGAAGTGGTTTAAGGGGAAAATCACAAAAAGCAGGAGTAAGGGCACTGTGTTGGTGAGAGGTGGGTCCTGGCATGCCTGCCTGGACATAGAGGGGTGCATGGGAGTGCAGGGATGCACGTGGAGATGGGGGTGCACACGGGCTCAGGGATGTGCATGCATGGATGGGAGTTCTCCCTCACAAAGCAGGAAAAGGGCGGAGTGGGGTCTGTCCCACAGCAGCCAGCCAGAACAGCTTATCTCTCCAGTGTGCTCCCAATACATTGCCAGCATCACGTCCCCAGTGTGATGTGGGCAGGCCTGCCCAGGCACAAAGTGGCCTCAGTCCCCTCACTGCTTCTCACTGGCCATTCTTCAGTCCCTTTTCTCCCCTCACCAAAGTCCACTTTTACACACAAAGCCTCAGTTTGTCCTCGAAGCTCCCAGTGCAGAAGGGCTGCTGTCCTTTCCTACAGGCAAGGGGCCAAAGCACCACGCGGAGAGATTTCCTGCACTGAGATGAGCACCACGCTGGGAGGTTTCCCACGGCCATGCAGCAAACTGACCATATCACTCCTGACTCCTCCCCAGCTCAGCCCCGACCCCCAGGCTCATCCTTGCCTGCTCCAGTGTGTCGGAGAGGGATGCCTTTGCTGCAGTGGCTTTGGCAATGACTGTTATCCTGACGACTTTTCCAGGAGGGCTGGTGAATGAAATGTTTGTCTCCTGGTTCTTCACAGTTTATCCAGCCAGGTTTATTCTCAGGGAGTGGCTGGGGTTTGTGCCGCCCCAGCCCTGGAGCCAACTTGAAGGGATCCAGTTCCCAGGGACAAAATAAATCCATTAGTTGAACATGATCCCTGTGCAATGCGGCACCCTTGGACTCCACCCAGCGCAGAATTTTCCTTCAGTTTGGGGCTTTATTGCAAAGCTGTGACAAAGCCTGGATTTGTCAGACGATTAATTTTGACTCCAGTATCAAACATAACCCAAACACAGAACCCACCCCTGAGCTGACCTACCAGGCAGTCTCCAAGCCCTGCCACGCTGGGGCAGATGTTGATTTAACGAGAGGGCCACAGTGGTTTGGCATGAGTTGCTCAGGCGTTTTGTGGAGGGGGATGAATAAATGCAGGGCACCCGCCGGCTGTCCCCAGGTGACTGCTGCAGGAGCTCTGGGCCAAGGCATCCTTCCAGACCTCCTGAAAGGCTCATGGAGCTGCTCTGTTAAGGGCTGGTAAATGGGGAAACTCCTGTCCTTTGTCTCTTGCTGCTGGTGGGGACACGTCCTGCTGTCCCTTTCATCAGGCATGTTCCTAGGAGTGCTGATGGCCTTGCTTTGCCCTCCATGGGTCTCATGGCTTTGAGAAAGAAGGTCTCCCAGAGCCTTGGGGTACAGCCCAAAGTTGAGCATGTGGGAGCTTATTCTGCCTCTGGTTTCGTATTTTGATCAAAGTGAAGTTTCAGAGGCCTCCAGACCTTAACAGCTGGAGACGACGACTTACCACGATGCTCCAAAGCCCAACCAACCATTAAACCCAGTGAGCTCCTGCAGAGCCATGTCCTCACACAGCCAGGACACCCCAGTGCCCAGTACCCCTGGCTGCCATCAGCAACAGGGAGGATGGAAATCTGGTTGGCTGGTACTGAGCAGCTAAAAAACCTGATTTTTGTAGAACGCACCCTCTCAGCCTCGATGGGTTGCCCACCTGGGAGAGGATGTGCTGCAATGACGACATTTGCCAGCTTGAATTTAAATGAAACTGTCACCTGCACGTAGGAATAATGACCCCAGGAAAATCTGGTGCCCTTTAAAAACTTCCAGATCAAATCCAAGCCTAGGAAAGCCCAGCACACAGACGTGACCCACTGGGCAGCCAGGCACACTGACTGCAGCCGCGCCAGGGGCTGACGGCTGAGCCCTGCAGCGATAAAACTCGCCTTGCTGGCGGTTTCTTGGCTGGGCTTCTCTTGAGCAAGGAGTGTCTGAAGTGGAGTTTCTCGCTGTGCTATTGTCCCTTGAAAGCCACCATCCAGCCTCAGTCCAGGGACTCTGCCTTGCCAGGGATCTCCAAGCCCTGCCATCCCGGCTTCCTGTCCCACGCCTTGGGATGAGTGAAGGGAAAGCGACAAATTCTGCAGCAGCAAACTGAAATGTATCTGATGTTCAAAACAACGTCTGGAGTTCATTAGAGCAGCAATCCGCAGATTGGGAATCAGGCACTTCTGAGGGATCACACAAAGGCACATCACGGGGGTGTTAGCTCGCGTCGGCGCATTTTCTTCACGGCCCAAATTATGACAGGATCCAGATGTGCTCAAAGGCTCATCCGCAGCGCGCGTAAGCCCGAAGGCAGGCTGGGCACCCGCAGAGGCTCCCCAGCTCTTTCCTAACCCTGCTGATGCCATTCCTGCCTGCTGTGCCACTCAGGACCCAAGCCTTCCTCCTGCCTGAGCCCTGCAGAAAAGCGACAGGACCTGAGGATGCTCCACTTCAGGAGCAAACACTTTAAGCAGATATAATCTTCAGCCCAGGCTTAAAGTTAAGCCTATGCTTGAATGTCTTGTGGCCAAGTACCGGCCCCGGGCTTGTGGCAGGTGGGCTGGTTCCCTGCCCAGCTGCATCCCTCTGCAGGGCTTAATTGAATCACAGCAATTAAGGGACATCTGTGTTGCTGCTCCCCATAGTCCCAAGCTCAGTCTTTCAGCTGGGCAATGAGAACACCAGTTCCTCCCCAGCAAAACCCTGTTTTATGGGCAAGATGGTCTGGCTTGCAGAAGCACAGGTCTATGCAAAATCACTGCAAGCTGCTGAGAAGCCCTGGAATCCCCTCCAAAAGAAAGGGGGAACAGCTTCCCCTCCATGCAGGGCTCCATTTCTCCTCCTATCCTCGGCAAAATTCCCTGACCACCCCATCTGCTCACTGGGCTTGGGTTCTTGTGCACCTAATGATGCTTGTGTAACATGGGCTGAACGCATCCCGTCCTTGTCAACAGGTTAAGCCTTGAGAAATTTAGTGATGTTGGAAAAGAGCTGCTTGTGAACGGAGCCCCATTGGATTAGTCCAAACAAAACACATGTGATGGATTAAAAATAAAAATGCTATTAAATTCTTTCAGGATGTGAAATTTAACAAAAGGCCTGTTGTGAGCGGGATGGAGGGGAAACGCCGGAGTCAGGACCGGGAACTCACTTAGTCAGGCAGTTTTGGAAGGACCACCTCAGATTTATTTTATCCCACTATTATTGGCCTTTGTGTGTAGGTTTTGTTCACGGAGTGATCTATTAATGCCTCTGTCTTGTGCCCCCAGGTTTCCCCTGCCCCAAACCTCCACAGTGAGCACACTGGGGCAGACAGGCTCCCAACCCGGGCAGGCTGGGCATGAAGGGCCGTGCCAGAAAGCAGAGCTCTCCCTCCCTGCCCAGGAAGCCGTGACCTTTCCCAGCAAGCAGAAACAAAACCCGACAAATTCCAGAAAGTTTCAAAATCACAACGGCAAAACCCCAGAGCATCGCCTGGGAGTGGAAAAGCCCTTTTCGGATCAACTCTGGAAGCTTTTTGCCTCTGATTCCCAAATGCTTCAGTCCAAAAATTCACTATATTTTTTCTTTTATTTTTTTCCTTCCCAAGAGGAAAATTTTAACTCCTCCAAAGCCACATGTCGCGCAAGGGTTTTGTCAGCCATCATAGCTCAGAAAGCACATGGGGATGACCCGTCACTGCCCCAGCAGCACTTCTTGTTCACCCAGGGTTGATTTCTTCCCCTCTCGCTCTGAGCCCAGCTCACATAATCCCTGCTTCTTCTGCCGGCTGGCTGAGAGGAGTCTGCCAAGCTGGAAAAGGGCCCGGAGCCCCAGCCCACCGCAGCTAATGCAATATTTACTGCTGTGGAGCAGCACTGGAAGCTGCTGAGAATGGGCTGCTTTGTGCGGGGCAGCTCAGGAGGGTGGGGGTTCCCGGGGGTCCCACCACCACCCTGCCTGCTCAGGGCATCTGGGGTGAAACCAAAGCTTCCCGGGGCACAGTGGAGCTCAGATGTGAGCTGGACATGTGCTGTAGGACGTGAGCTTGAGAATTGCAGTGTGTCCAAAGGCCCTTCCACAGCTCCAGGGCCATCTGGGGACACGGGGACAGTCCTTGTGGTGTGGGGCAGTCTGGTTACTGCTCCAGCCAGGATGGCTGCTCAGATCCTTTCTTTTCAGAAAGATGGTAATAGAATGTGGAAAAGTGACCTAAGTTTGCAGGATCTTAATTTTCAGCATGTGCCCTACTGGGCAGGGGGTGTGGTGGTGGTGCTGGTGGGGAAATGCCCCTGTTGCATGCTGAGAGTGGCATATTGGGGGGGTCTTTTAGTCCATAAAGTGCAGCTTTTGTTCAACCTTCTGCTTTTTCATCAAAAGTATGGAAAGCATTTTCCAACAGCAGCAAGCAGAGACCTGCAAACCCCACTCTTCTTCTCAAGTAGATGTGTTTTACTGACTGGGTTTACTAAGGAATTGCCCACAGGACTGAATCTGGACCTGCTCCAAGGACCTCCATGGGTCACTACCAAGAATGCCTTTGACTCCAAGAGCAAAAGCATCGCAGTTTCTTCAAAGTCTCAGCTACCAACTGAGACAGAGAAGGTGCTGGGCTAAGCTCCCAGGCAAACGCAGGCTGGCGGAGCCGAAGTGCCTTGGGAAAACCTGGCTGGGACATGCACTATCTTCGCAAACTTGGCATGGTGCCTCTGAAGATCTTGCTCTGGGATGTGTCTGAGGTCAGTCAGGGAGGCAATTGCAACACAGGAACACCCCCACAGCATCTCTGGGGTGGAAGGTGTGCGTGACATGGGGGGCCAGACCCCTGCACTGAGCTTCAGAGTGAGAGAGTTTCGGAGGTGATGGGACCATCTGCATCCTCACTGTGGGATGGCTGCACTAGTCAGGCGCCCTGTACCCACCACTTCACCAGCTGGTTAGTGCCAAGCAGTTAAGCCAAGGTGAGAAATACAAGTGGGTGGTACAGGCAGCTGAGCCTCCATCCATGTTCTTCTGTACTCAGTAGCTGTTAGTCCTCCTACAACAACCACCCGCTCTGCCCGGAGTAAGAGGGCCGTGAGGCACGGGAAGGGTATTCATTTGCAAAATGATCAACAGTGCATCAATAACTTCATTCTGCCTCTGCTTCCCAGGTTTGCAGCCCTGTTTGCTAGCGGGGCAGGCTGGCTGCTCCAGCCTTTCCTCTTACTTCTGCCACAGGTGGAGGGGAATGACTTCTCCAGCACGAGTCCATTTGGTGTTAAAAACGGGAAATCAGTTTTCTATCGATTGGCATTTCTCTTAACGTATTCTCGCAAGTGCTCATTAAATTTTCATTCAATTATCCCGGGCCACGTTGTATTTTTTCCCCCCCATCCTTTTCAGAAGGAATAAGCGATAATGGAGGCATCCATCCCTCCCGCGGAAGCAAGATGTTCAAGCTAATTTAATCGAGGAAAGGCAAATCTTAATAAAGGAGGAGGGAAGAGCAGTCCTCATACCAGGATGGCTGATGGTATAATGACCTGTCTTCTGAAGAAGCAGTGCAGCTGAAGCTCTCCCAGTGCCATTAACGTTCGATATGTCAGAGCTGAACGTACCAGCAAGAGGAAAACAACATCATTAAGCAGGACACTCTCACGCTGGAAGGGGAGGCACATTTATATTCTGACAGGGGATTATCTAGGCAGCAATAATAATAGCAGGAGTAATAATAATAATAATAAATCATTATCACTTGGCATTGTTGGCTGTAGTGGGACCCAAGGGTGTGAAATGGCTCTGGTAGAGTTAAAAGGATGAGTGGTAGACATGAGCATAGCAGGAGAAGACAGGTTCGCAAGGTGATCTGGGATAAGTCCCTGTCTGCTTCTGCCTCAATTTCCCCAGTTGAAAAGCTAGTTTGGATTTGCTTCTGCTCTGCCTGGAGAACTTTTCCCTGCAGGAGCACCCCACTTGGTGCAGAGCCCCGAAGGACAGCCGAGCTTTTTGCATGGGAACAGGAGGGACTGTGCCAAATCCAGACCTTGTCCGAGCTTGAAGGTGAGCTTGTTCTTGGATCCTTTTCAGGTTTTCACATAAATGCTCAAGAGAACATTTGTCATAAGGCTTGTGACAACAGCTCATCCATCTGCAGTGCTGACGAGCCCAGCCACTAGCCAAAATATATTCCAGATTTGGCTCCAAATGCTGTGTGTTTGACCCACGTCTGAGGACCACACAATTCAGACAGACATGCTGTTCCTGCATGCAACACATTACCGGGGTAATGCTTGTGTGGCACAGTTGTGCACGTCACTTGCTAATGCACGAGCAAGTGTTCAGTCTCAAGGAGATACACTTGCTGTTATCACTGGCTTAGGTAGGTCAGGCTCTTGGCAGAGACAGACAAGCAGAGGAGAGCTGGGCTCTGGCTAATCTCTACAGCATGTCTGAGTGGTTACATGCAAGGTTGGGAGCCTCGCTGCATACGCCATCGTTTATCTGGGTTTCAAGACAGCCTTTGATAAAGAACCACAAGGCAGACAGCAGCGGCAGCTGAAAGGAATTGGGGATCAAGGTAGCGAAGAAAGCCCTGGCTCCAAATCAAAAGAATCTCAGTGACTGCGCCAAAGGGTCTGCTCCTGCTCAGGGTGGGATGGGGATGCTTCCTCCTCTGCAGAGCAGGGGCATGGGAGAGGCTGCAGTATTGCTGTGCACCCTCCTTGCACATATTTTGCTGCACTCATTCCCTTCACTCTTCCTTCTGCAAAGATCTGGTTTATCTCCAGCACTGCAATGGTTTGTACTGCCCATGATTTAAACCCAGTTGGGGCAAGGAGAAAGGAATGCTGTGCATCCCACGGGCAGACCGTGCTGCCCCACAGCATGTCCAACACCCTGTAGCTCACCCTCCCCTTTGCCTTGGGTGCACTCTTGGCAAACATGAGCCTTTGAAAGGAGGGAAGAGCTTCAGAAACTCAGGATGTGCTCAAAGTGTCTTAGCTGAAACGCTGAGAGCTCTCTCCCTGAGTGCTTGCGGTAAGCTCCATTACCGCCGCGCGCTGGGGCTCGGGACCTTCGGTGCTAGGCAGTCGAGGAGAAGCATTCCTTAATGCCAGATTGGAGCTGTCTTTCATAACGCAATTATTCCTCAATAATCTTGAAATGGAATATAATTAGGAAAGGAAGAGGGGGAGAGCTTGCAGTGGTGGTCAGGATCTGTAATGCATGGGCTGTGCTGGCACTGTGGGGACGCTGGACGCAGCCCTGGCAAGGACCGTGGGCTGTGGGGCATCCTCTCCACACACAGCCAGCTGAAGCTTTAACCTTAAAGATGAGGAGTAAAGAGGAGGGTTTGGGGTTCTTTTTTCCCCTTTCATCTTGTAAAATAATTAGGCTAAAAAGTGTTTTGGAAGAGGCTTGCAAGCTTTAAATCAAGCTTCTGAAGAGCTTGATCAAAGCAGCAGCATCTCCATCTGCGGAACTCCCCTGGGTTACAGGGCTGTGCTGTTGTCCCTGGATAACCCTCCCTGGCCAGAGGGATCTGAGGCCAGGACACAGGGATCATAAAATCATGGGAATGGTTTAGGCTGGAAGGAACCTTAAGGATCATCTAGTTCCAAATCCCTGCCATGGACAGGGGCACATTCTACTAGAAGCATGGAGAGTCAATCCATGGGTGGAAGTACTCTAATATCCAACAGTTTCCTTCCTAGGACTGACTCTGAAGCCCTTGATGGTCTGCATGGTGCCTCTCTTGCACCCCTGTAGGCAGAAGATTTATGTAAACTGATGATTAGATGTCACCAGTATCGGGGTCTGAAGGATGAAGGGATGTCTGTGGGGTTTGTGGGGGCTCGAGATCCCTGGAGATGGATGCAGAGAATAGCCCCAGACTCCTCTCTGCCTCTAAAGGTTTAGGACTTTCACAGGCAAGGGAGGACCTACAGAGCCCCTGGACCATGTCTGGCTTTGCTTCACCCATCCCTGGACAGGCACCCAGCCAGACAGACACCCCCCGGACAGACAGCTCACCAGTTTCTGGGAACTCTTAGCCATGGAAAAAAAAATTCCCAGCCCTCCGAGTGACTCATGGGGGAGATAATTGCCTACACTGCTTGTTTTTCTTCCTACTTCTGCCTAAAGAAACCATCATCTCCAGTGCCCGGCACTGGGACACCACAACTTTCACCATTTCCCTTTGTTTTGTCTGATTTATTTACTCCAAGGGGGGAGTTTCTCCTGCTGCCAGAGCCCCCCCCCC
>NW_008654754.1:31879-34957 GCF_000695815.1 Acanthisitta chloris
CCTGGTCCCTGGAGGAGCCACTCCACACAGTGGAGTGGAGGAGTGTGGAATGGAGGGGCTAGAAAGGGTTGTGCTGGCAGCGAAAGTCTCTCCCTTCACCCCATCCAGTGATTTCATGAAACCTGTGGGAGCATGATCACCCCTGGGGCTGATCCTGTATCCCACTGGGGCCATAACTTGGCCTTAAGTTGGGGCAAGATCCACAAGCACCACACACATCCCTCTCCATAAAGGCACCAGCTTTGATTTCTGCAGGATTGAGGCTGGAGAAAGAAAATAAAGATTTTACAGGCAGCCCTGAGCTCACACACTCAGCTCTCCTGCCTCGGGTGTCCCGATGGAGAGCATGGCCCGAGTGCCCTGTCCAGGCAGGAGCTGTCATAGCCCAGTGCTCACCACAGCCCCAGCTCCTCCACACACCCCACACCATTATAAAAGCTTTGCTGAATCAGATCTAAACCAGGCCTGGAAATTCCTTTGGCATGAGCTGAGCCGGGGATTTCAAACCACATATAGCTTTTTCATTGCAACGCCTGTGCTTTCTTTTAAATATATGTATGTATATTTTGATTTGGGGAGGGAGGGGGTTTTGCTGCTTTCTCAGCCTGCGGGTTTGGTCGAGTCCCCATCCTGACACTGCTCAGCATCCCAGGGCCGTCCCACTCCCTCGCTAAAAGCTTTTGCCTTCCGGCAGCTGGCTCATTAACACAGCTCAGTTAATGCTTACTCCCCTGGTGTCCGAAGGTATTGGATTCCCAGTCCCTTCTTGCCCCGCTCCACTGTGTGCACAATCCTACTGAGAGCCAGGATTGTTACCCTTTTTGGGGTTAAAAGGGATTTTGTGGATATTTTCCCCTTCCAGCCATGGGCAGTGGGGATTTATTGTGGGTCCCTGGAGCAACACTGCTGCAGAAGGATGGACAGGGATATAGAGATCCATAACCTGCGCCTTGACTTTACCTCGTGACCTACAGAGCACATGTAAACATATAACCTGGTTAAATGAAGGACATGGGGTTTGTCACCCCACAACCACTACTCTATTTCACAGGGTGAGATGCTCCCAGTGCTGCTGCTAGGGCATGAACCAGCCTGGAAACCACGAGAGATGGAAACTGGGCAGGCAGGAGAGTTTTTCCAGGGTGGGATTAAGATAAAGAAATTTCCATCAGAGCCCCTGCCTGCCATGGCTGGGCAGGGCTCCTGTCCCACAGCCCCACAGCCCCCTTCCCCTGCCCACCTCCGTGGAAAACACCTTCATGGGGAGATGCTAAAAGCTTTTAATAGAAAACTAAAAGTTTAAGTTGGCACAGCAGCGACTGAGGCAGTGCTTGGAGCCATGCTGTGCTGACAGTTTATTTAACAAAAAATAAAAGAATAATAATACTGAACATGTGAAATGGAGTGAGGGAGAATCTCTGGTTGGGGAGACTGAGGAAACACTACTCCTGAGCTCAGAGAAATGGGACATTTCATGTTTGAATTGTGTTTCTTTGCTCTTTGACTAGCACAGGAGGTTTAGTTCTGGGAACCAGGCAAGACTTTAGAGGTAGCATTTGATCCCTGAGCTGGTGGCCCAGAGAACACCCAGCAAGAGACCCCAAATCCAGGGGCTTCTCCTGGGATACTTTGCCATGGCTTCCTAGGGCAATGACTCAAAATATTTTCTTTTTCTCACAGGGGAAAGAGGCAGCATATCCCAGCAGCTCACACAGGCAGGATTTATCCCCTTCCCTAACTTACAGACTTCTCAGGCAGACTGCTGGTAGCAGAGGGCTTCCTTAGAACAATTTCTCATCACAACAAAAATGAAGTGAAGGGGAGAGAAGGGGCTGAACTGCTCCATTTGCCTTGCCAGCATGAAGGTTCCCTGGCCAGGGCAGGTTGAAGGCTGGAGAGGCAGCAGGGAGGTATATGGGTGGGTACTGGGTGGGCCTGGCAGCGCAGGGGGTAGTTGTGCTCCCATGGAGGGAAAAGAGGCTCCAAAGGGTATTCCAAAGGGGCAATAATTACCTGGTTGTAATTATTTCCTATGACCCCTAGCAGCCTTGCCCTGGTTCAGTGCTGAAGACAGCATTCCCCCCACTCCTGGAGGTCTCCCCCCCAATATTTAACATCCAGCCTGCGACCACTTTTTCGGTAGCAAATTCCTTCCCAAATCTCCCCTGCAATTTGTGGTGGGCAAACCTTGTTTGAGTTTGAGGATTTAGCACATTTTTGCCGCACTGGTTTTTTGCAGGGAGGGCTTGGGGCCGTTCGGACTGCATTTTGTGTGGTCTGACCACCCCCGAGCACAGCACCCCACACTCCACCCCACCAGGGGCACCCCAGCACCCATCCTGCCCAGCTCCCAGCAGCTGGAAGCCACAGGACTCCCCCACTGAGGGACCATCCCTGCACCCTGTCCCATCTGCCCTGCGCCCCTGCACATCTGGGGCTGCTACTGCAGCTCAAGGTCGTTTGGATTTTATGTTGTTCTTTCTTTTTCCATTTTATGTGGTTTGTGGGCACATAATGGAAGGTGGATTCTGGAGGGGTTTGTTCTCTTGCCAGCCTGAATTATTAATCCAGCCAGGCTTCTTTCTTTCTGTATATGTTTTTTTTTTAACCCTGTGGATTTTATTTTAGGCAATGGCAAAGTCACCGGCTGGCAAGGCTGGCCCTCTCACCAGCCTGATAGCATCACTCACCAAAGCACAGCTGAACTCTGGCCCACGGCAGCACGAAGCTGCCTGCTCTGGGAGGAATCCTGGGGTTTATCTGCTGCTGGTGGTGGCCCCTGGCTCTGCACAGCCGGCGAGGAGGAGCCCAAGAGTGCCCTGCACCTCTGTTCTGTGTAATCTGCGGCATTTTACTGGAAGAAGGAGCTGAAGGGTTGCACGTGCTGGAGACGATGGACACACAGAGCTGGGTTACCATCCTCATCAAAGAGCACAGTGCTGGAGCGGTGAATTAAAAGCTTGGCCAAGACGGTGCAGGACCAGAGCTGATCCAGCATCCCTCAGCCTCCAGCAGCACCCTGAGCCATTCCGAGCTCCCCCTGGCAGGTCCCTACGGGGCATCCCCATCCCTGGCAGC
>NW_008654755.1:0-4378 GCF_000695815.1 Acanthisitta chloris
GGGGGTGGGGGGGAAGCAGCTCATACAGCAGGGTGCTAACTACAAATATCAGGTTAGTTTAGAGATAACTTCCATCAGAGCTGTCAGCACAAATCACTTCTCCTGCCATCTCCCACACCTCTCCCAGGGCCAGGCACAGCCCATGCCCTGACAAGCGACACTCATTGCCAGGCACATGGGCAGGCATCTCCTCCAGCTGACACAGACATCTCACTGCCAAGAACAAACCATATTTTCTACACGCAAAGATTTCATTGCCTGGAACTGACACTGGAGAGGGCTTGCAGTCGCTTCAGGCACACAGTCTGTGTTCACTCTGTAGCTGTCTGAGCCGATTTAGCTAAAATGTACTCCTTGTCTTCTAAAATTTCAGCATGCCAACCTAAGCAAAAGAGGGACAGAGTCCCTTGCAACTGCTGGAAGCGTTCACAAGCTTCTTTACAGCTGACCTAGCTGTCCTTGATGCTTTATAACTTACACCCACACAATGTAAGGTGTGAGACTCATGACTTCGAAGGCAAGGTACGAGACCTGTGATTTCTAGTGGGGTAAATCACCAGAAGTTTTAATTTGTGTCAGCTAAGAGTAGGGCCTGGTGTTTCCACAGACATCTGCAAAGGCACACAAATAAGAGGCAACAGCATGTGAATGGTCAAAGCACCTGGAGAGCCATCAGCCTGTGAACTCCTGCACTGGGGTTATCACCTGGAAACCCAGGCTACAGCCAACACAGCCAGGGAGTCCTCCACACGGGGCTGAGCTTGAGAATCACTGCTTGAGAGAACACATTTGCCAGTAAGTTATACATTGCCTCTGCCTTTAGAAGTGTCACAACACACATATAGGAGCTGTTATTCAAGAGGTGACTGCTAGCTTTAAGAACAGACTCCCAGCCCATCTCCTGCGAGGGAGAGCACAAAGCTGAGCTAACGCACACACGCCACACTGAGCAACTAAACAAGCAGCATTAGGAATGCCACAGGACAATAGTAAATACACCATCATCGCATTCTGAGCATCTCCAACTGCTGTGAAAGCAGCACACGAGCTGAAGGAACATCTTCTAATACTTACTTCGCAAATCTTTTCCAGCGAAGGGACAAAGAAATCATCGCAGACGATTGCCAACGCATAAAACATATACACAGCCTGCAAAAGAAAAGAGAAAAGGCTGAGTCTGGTGACTGTCAAACAGAACTGAACAGCAGCATCCCAGGTTTGGTACATGCTTTCCAAAAAAATAAAATCCTCTTGCAAGAATTCATGAACTCCCTGGGATTTAATCAAAAGACTGTGAAGTATATAACCAAAACTTCTTACAAACTATCAAAAGGTGCCAACATGTTATCATCACCTTAAAGCCTTGGGTTTTTTTTTAATTATCTGGACATTGCTAAGATACACTGAAATACTTTTGCCTTCCTTTTTTTCCCCCTGTTGCACAGTGCAAGGTTTTTTTATCATTGTGTTCTGTGAAAATCTAAACCCTGGAGGAGTAATTTTTGAAATCTGGTGCCCTGAAAAAGGTGAAAGAAGCTTGTTTTCTCCAACTGAACCACCCTGTCATGTCACCTGGGTCCCAAGGGGGAACACAATATTCAAAAGGGCACTGAGCCAATCAGCTCTTCAATTTCATGCAAGAAACATTTAACCTGTGTTTCTGTATTATTAAACAGAATGTGTCAGGGCCTGATCTCTGCCCAGAGAGGCAAATGGCACAGTGTGGCTCACATGCATGCAGCAAAGTCCTGTCCTCTCTGAGGAGGGTAACCTGGTTCAAACTGCCCAGAGGGAAGGATCTCTGTCCCCACCTTGACATACATCCTGCCACTGGAGAGGAAAATGCTTAGTGGCATAGGGGAAAGCCAGGTGAAAAAGCATGTCAGGTATTAACAGAGCACACCCCGTGGCCAGGCTGTGCCCACCTCCCAGTCTGCTCTAGTTTATTGGCATGGACACATCTGAGGCCACCCAGGCTGCTCCTGCACCCCCTCACACAAACTGACCTGTGGCAAAGGAACAGAGCTGGGAATACGGAGAGGCAGAGGAGCAACGGCATCACCATGCAGAATGCTGTGGAGGGCAGAGTGTCCCTGCAGAGTCAGGGCAAACCTTTAAATCAAAGGGTGCCACACAACTGGGAAGAGGGAGAGAGGCAAGGAGGACTGCACCTTCTGAGGACCTGCAGGACAGGCCAATGCCCATCTCTCACAGTGCTCCTCAGTGCCAGCTCTAAGCTGGCATCCCACAGGAACTAGGAAACAACTTGACAACACATGCTACCAAAGACTTGCCACAGAGCCAGGCTACGTTACCATCCTGGATCTCATTCCCAGACGATGGTATCAGCAAAGGTTCGTTTGTGGCCAGGTCTTTGTGAAAGCACACACACACACCAGAGAGATCCTGACATTCTGGCCATGCAGAGACGCTCAGCTCGGGACACAAGCCTTGAACAACCTAAACTGCAGCAGCTGTGCACAAACCAACCCATACAAACAGAGGAGACTGCTTTAAAGATCAGAGACAGCTCCACCTTCTTCCTAACACCTGCCATGTACCACCACAGAGTTACTTTTACAAGCAGTGCAGCTCCAGTAAATAACTACAGCTGAGAGAAGTGGACAATACTTGCAGAAAAACATGTAATCCTGATCCTGTGAAAGTACAGTTATCAGCACATCACCAACAGATCAGATCCTTCAGCTCTGCTTGTCATTGAAGCCTGCTGCAGAAGCTTGGGTGATGGGAGGAGAGCAGAGTATTTTTTTTCTGGAGGGAAAACAGCAATAAAAATGCCCTCTGGGTTTTTGTTCTCATTTTAATTTTCCAGGAACAGGTTTAAATCCCCCAACCTCCCCAAAAGTCCAGATTCGACCTTGTCAGAAATACAATTTTGCTGCAAAAAGCCAGTAATTTCTGTAATCTCAGCCATCGAAACTTTTCAAGCTCAAAAATAATTTAAGCATTTTTTTTCAGGATTAGAGATGGGAAATGCATCATAACAGATGATACAGACATCACCTTGAGGAACAGCCACTGTACTGTCACTTAGGACAGCTTCTGTGCTTCTCCATCACACCTCATAAATACAAATAAATGTAGCTTAGGCTCTTTGAAACTCTTATATTGCAAAATGGCCCTGATAAGGAAAATTCCAGATCTCCAACTCTGCAGGGTGCAGCAGAGACCCTGGAATTGTGGAGAAACTACCAGCTGCTGACATGATACTAACCATATGAACAGAGATGAAAGAAGCAAATGGCTCACAGGCATTGTGCATTGCAGGAAGAAGGATCAGAAATGGCCCCAGAGACTTACGTGGCCAAATCCCATTGCAGTATAATGGATAGCGGGTGCCCAACTTCAGCCTGGATTTTTGATCTGCTAATCATATTAATCTGTAGTGGCTCATGCCATTGTTTTTCTTCCCAAATACACAGTAATGCCTTTCAAGAACACTAATCTGTACATCATCATCCCTGTAAATTGAGCATGTCCTCTACATTTGACATAATCTAGAGCCACAGAGCACAGGGCATCATGTGGCTGCTTGGGCTTCCCACATCTGCTGCTGTGGTGGCAGCCAAGTCCTCCCGGAGGGGGCAAGGCAACAGGGACCAAGAGAAGACAACAACCCACAGCAGCATACACTCTAAAGCCAAACCAGGCCACTCCAGCAGCTGCCTCCACACTCCTCAAGATTATCATGGGTGAATTCAGCAAATATTAACACCAAGCTGACAGCAACTATCAGGCTGAATCCACGCTGACTTGTACACTCAAGCATTTACTTTAATTACCTCATTGCTGTCACAAATCTGGTTTTGGCTGTGAGTCTTCCCTAATTTTAGTCAGCTGGCTTGAGTGCAATACAGTGTAAAGTGTCAGAATCTAAGGAGTATCCGGCTAAAACCCTGCCTTGTTCACAAACTAAATCAATGGCAGCTACCCTCAGTCAGCGAACACATGAAGACAGTAACTGTTACTTCCTTGGAAGTTCTTTGGGGTTTTTTGCTGAGGCTTTTCTTGTTTGTTTGCTTTTTAAACAAACAAAACAAAGCAAGGTTTAGATTTTGGGCCAACAGGAACACAACCAAGCTATTTAATTTCATGTCAAATTGGACTCAAAGAGACGGAGCCCAGAGACCAGTCCAGGCTATTTTATATAAAACGGAGGAAGGCAGCCAGCATCAGGGCAGGCCAGTCTGTGCTCTATGTCCCATGTGGCAAAGGCTAAAAGGATGGCTGCAATGCTTGGGAGCTGACCAAGTGGTATCAGCTTAAGCAAGTTAACCTCAGATTTGAGCAAGGACTTCCATGGCTTTTTCTTTCAGCACACACATGCTTGTTCTCGCAGCATCATGGGAGCAGCAGG
>NW_008654755.1:4396-32369 GCF_000695815.1 Acanthisitta chloris
AGCCTCTTCCACTTGCAACAGTCATTGGGAATAGAGGCAGCGCTCTGGGCACATAGGAAAGCTGTGGGCAAAGCTGGAGTGTGACCTGTGCAATGGCAACAGGGAACAATGTGATGGACAAAGCACACAAAATAAGGCTCAGCCCCAACATCACTTAGTTGTGTTCGGCTTGAAGTGAAGATATCCCAGGCAACTAGATTCTCCCAGGCAACTAGCAGTAGGACAAGAGGGCACAGACTCAAGCTCTGCCAGGGGAGGTTTAGGTTGGATATTAGGAAGAGATTTTTCACGGAGAGAGTAATCAGGCATTGGAATGTGCTGCCCAGGGAGGTGGTGGATTCACCATCCCTGGGAGTTTTCAAGATGAGACTGGATGTGGCACTTAGTGCCATGGTCTAGTAACCACAGTAGGGTTGGACTTGATGATCTTGGAGGTCTTTTCCAACCCAGCTGATTCCATGATTCTATATGGAAGTTTCTAAACAGGCAATATACTTAAAAGACATTCTTTCTCCCTAGAAGTACATTAAAAAATTAGGAAAACACAATGCCCTGCATAAAAGGATTACGGATATCAGATTAAGTACTACATTAGAATTTATTTTACAATGATGATTCTAACAAACAAGCATCAGAGAAGTAATTCCAATCTCTGCATCAAAGGAGATTAAGGATCTTACTCAAAATGCCTGTTCCATTGCACAGGACAGAAACAGTCATTTTCCTTGTTTGTCCAGTAGTCCTTTGAGCTTTCTGTGACAGTCTCCATACTCAAATTAAAACTTGCTTTACTGAGTTAAAGCAAGAAGCTTCCATAAGAAAGTGCAATGCTGTAGAAGACAGCAATTCTCACAGCCCTGCCTCCTTCTCAGAGCACCAGGAAAGGCCAAGGTGACTGTCCCTGCTGCTGCTCTGCAGACCCCCCGTCCTGGGGGAGGAAGCTCAGCTGGGGACTACCCCTGAAACCGCTGTAACCAAGCACAGGGCTTTCCTCAACTCTGACTATATTACAAACCCACCTAAAACTCTATTATTGGAAACAAATTCTAAAAACAACCAGGAACCCACAGAGCCCAAGTTTAGTCGGGCAGCAGCCTGTGTATCACGACGTGCTCAGCAGTGAGTTGTCCAGACCGCACAACATCACTACAGCAAGGATGGCCAGGGCACCGGAAAATCACCTCCCTAACGAGACAGATCTGTGCTGTAGAAATGAGATGTGGCTGGGTTTTGACTCGGAGCAGAAATAGATAAAGACAGGATACATCCAGGGCGACCTACATTTTACAAGCGCCTCGCAGGAGGGAAGCAGGTGCCCGTTGGAGCACCCTGTTCCCATGGCTACACGGAGCGATGGCAAACCAGGAGCAGGAAGGACCACTAAGCACAGATGCTGCTCTTCCACCCAGCTCAGTGTGGAGGGCCCAGTTCTGCCTGGGGACAGGCTCGACCCTGACCCCTGCACAGGTTCCTCACACTGGCAGCATGACACATCCAGGCACCACATTCCAGATATGCCAGAGAAAACTGGGCAAAGAGGAAGCAATACCATACTGTCAAAAAGACTAGGATGACACAGAGACCCAAACCCTTCATTCTCAGTGGTCAGCAAAAAACAGCCCTTTAACAGTGAACAGCACCAGACTCTCAAAACCCAGACCCTGGCCCCCTCCAAACTGAACATCCCAAACCAGCAACTTAGCAGGGAGTTCCTGTCCATAGCAGCTTGCCCTCTTCTCAGAGGGGACATGACAATAATGAATAGCAGTGAAGCAATCAGTTGATATACCCTGAAGAAGGATCCAGGAGAAATAAAACACCATGGCTACAAACCTGGAATATGTCCTCAGTGGTCCACTTTTCCTTTAAACCAAAGTTATTTTCAACTCAGACCTAAAACTGTTACTGAACTGACCATTTTCCCCTAGATTTTTTTAAGTGTTTAGGGATTTACTTTCATCTCTCTGAAGTGTTAGATCATGTTACCTCATTCTGCACAGCTCCACTGTGGGATCTGCTAGGGTCTTTGTGTTTTTACTTTTATTAAACAATAGGGAGAAGATGCCCCAGGAAGCCCCTGCTAGGCCACCTCCTGCACTCCCCCAAGGCCCCAGTGATAGCTTTTGTCCCCGGTTTCTCTGGCTTCCATTAAACCAGCTTTGCCTTGATGTCTTTCAGAAATAAACATGAAAGTATGGGCAAAGGGGAAGAGCAGAAATAACACGTTTTTACTGAAATGAATAAAAACCATTTAAGGGGAGGTCAATAAACATAAGAAGCATGATGATGACCTCTAATCATCACTGCATTGTTCTCCCTACCATCACAGAGTCTCTTTTACAGGCCAGTTTCCTCAAACCCACAAAGAAACCTCAATGGAGACAATGAAACTCTGGATCTGTATCCTTTTTTCCCCAAAAACTGCATTTCTGGCATGCTCTGATTTCATCACATGTTTGGTAACTGTATTGCTGGGAGGTAAAAAAACAGAATTAGAGGTTCATCACTCCAATACGATGACAACCCCTTTCAACCCATACTGGAGGCAGGTTGCTGAATGCTGACAGTTGTCTATTTCCTCTGAGTATCAGTTTTTTCTTTGACAAGAGGTTGTCCTCGAGTACCACAGTGGTAGGGTGGCGAGGGTGACCCCAGCTGAGTCCTGCACCTCGGGGACACACAAGGCAGAGCGTGGTCAATAAATTTTCTTAAGTCAACAAAACTGCTATGGAGAATGATGCAGCACTGATGGACCAAGGCAGCTGTCTTGCTGCTTGCTAGAGGGGGAAAAAATGGGTATATTTCTGTTGGGACAGCAGATACTCACATCTACTTCTCATTAAAAACAGATTGCTCCTTTTATTCTGAAGTGGACAGTTCATCTCGAAATTTCAGTCCTCCAGACTCCATTTTGATACATGTTAAAAGCATGTTCAGCTTATTCAGAACTGAATTCATGCATGAATTTTTGGGAGTATTCTTGTAGGTGCCAAAAAATCCAGCTCGGGTCCAGTGCTCACTTTCCAAAACATCTCAAAGCTCAATGTTCCCATGGAAACTTGGGATTCTTGAGCTTGCCAGGCACAGTCAACAGCGATGTTACTCAACAAATTTTTGCAGCCATTTAGCGGAAATAAAATCCCAACACAGAGTGCTCATATTACAACACACAACACAATCTAATTTATATTGAAAAAGAAATCATGAATCGCTGCACCCAGCTAAATGTGACTGCTCATTTCAGCTGACTAAAAATTGTTAAAAGCTTTTAAACATTCATTAGAAGTAGGTATTTTCTTGGCTGCTTCAGAATGCCTCTAACCCCCAAGATGTACCAATTTGGCAGTTCTTCTTGAACAAAGATGACGTTAAAAAAGAAAATAATCATCTTCATTTACCTAACAAGAGTAGAGGAAGGGATTTGGAGGGACAATGCTTACCTCTGTGAGAGCACTGCAGCTGCTGACCACAGGTTCTCTAACACCAGCTACGCCTCCAATGGACTGACAGACCAGAGTTATTTAAATAAGTTTATCTGGAGTACCTTTGATTTCAGCCTTACCTGTGCATGCCAATTACACTGACTTCTTTGGGGCAGAGATCACAAAACTGCAAGCCCAAAATTGAACAGATTTCTTATATTAGTAAGGTCTTTAAAATCGCATCTATTCAAGTCTTCTTGGCCATTTCTGAACTTTGAGGAAAATCCCTTGCCCACCAAATGTCCTCCTGAATTCCCAAGAGGATCCAGGACACTCTATAGCTGATATGTGAGAAGTTAGAGCAATTTCTTTAACATATTCAGGAAGAAAAGTCCACTTTAGAACTGACATACTATGGGGAATACTGGAGAACCAAACTTTCTTCTTTTTTTTTTCTGTACATTAATCTAGTTGATAATCTTTTAAACAGAAAACCCTCTCTAACTTCTTTCTCCTACAGCACTGTCATGAGGGATGCCACAAGGATTTCTGGGGATAAGACTTCCCTTATTTTTGAAGACAATTACACAAGTGTCCTTCCTTAACCAGCCAACCCCAGAGCATTCTCATGCTCAGGAGTAGAGGGCAGGGGACCACCGCTGCCCCCCAAACTCCCAAAGCCAGTCTGGCCAGAGTAATGTAACTGGCAGAGCTGATAAAGAAAACATTCCAATCCATGCAATCCCAGGGATAATTCTATGTCAATAATACTATCCCATACATTGCAGAGTGTTCCAGGGTTGCTCCTTGCAGAAATCTTTTATCTTTCAGTTCTCTGACATTTGGTTTTCATCTTATGGATGCCAAACTCTTCTCTTTCCAGAGACAACTTTCTCTTTCCTATGGACTGACATGTTAACAGTGTATACACAAGAAATGAAAACAGGAAACAAACCTATTCTTCTATTATTAAGAAGACTCCTTTTTATCAGAAGATCCTGAGAGCACAAACTATCACATCCCTAACTGCATAGTCCATACAGAACATTAAAACGCACTAAAAAGAAAATAACTTCAATCAAAATACTGGACCACACCGAGCACTGTCCATGCCAACAGAAGAAAGGCAAAGTCACAACACTTACACAAAGGACGTGCAGGACCACAGCTCCATGTCTCCTGTCCTCATTTGTGAAGATGTCATTGGGGAATTCATGGAGAGCTGCAAAAAGGGGGAGGAAAAGAAAGCTCAGATGTTTAATCAAAACCACCATACCTGCTGCTAATTAATATAATGAGAAGTTGCCCAATCAAGCCCTGCAGTTACCACACGAGAGGCTCTGCTTCACCTGCCTCTAATTTAGTTTACCTCATCCTTGGGCAATTACTTTTTCCCAGAAGTTTACTGTGCAATTTGCAACTCCCACTGCCCACAGTACACTGACAACAGCACCCAGACACCTGCGTTGGCTATACAGTAAACCTGCTGGGCTACACAGCAGCTAAAAGGTGACATGGTCCAGGACAGGGGCAGATCTGGGAACTTCAGAAGAAAGTGAATCCTTCCTCTACCTCCAGACTTCACTCTGCCTCCTTGCAGACATCCTCAACCAAAACAAGATATCTGATGTAAGGAGCTAGTGATGCAGAGAAGGTTTTGACAAAGACATATAAGATATTTTGGGAAAAGAAAAAAGCAAGGGTTCAACTCCTTGGAATTACACTTCTCCCTGAGCATCCCCTGCCAGCTGTTGCCAGAAGCAGGATGCTGGGTCAGGTGGCCATTGTGTCAACTTCCTAACCTGGGCAGTTTTTCTAAACAATCAGGAGAGAAGAAAGGGATATTTTGAAATCTGCAGTAAGAGGTGAGGGAAGCAGAGCCATGACCTCCGGGGAGGTTGGGCATTCGTGCTCCCTTCTTCCTTGCAGCAGAGAAAAGCACCAGCTCACAACTGAGGAGGCTTCTCTTCGCCTTGGCTTTACCACCCAGTTTAAGTCCAACAGAGTCATAAAGTCCTAGAAATGACACACTAACAAGCACCTGGGACAGACAATGGCCACTATGCCCATGCAGAAAACAGTTCAGCAATTCAGTTTGCTCACCGGGCCTCCATCAAGAGCAATGTATTTTTGTTACATTAGCAGTTCTCTTCCAATCAATTGGTACAAACCACTGAGAAGTGCATAAGATGCTGTCCATAACCCTTGCTGCAAGTATGGTGTCACAAGTCATTTAAAGACAAATTACTTCCATTTACTCAAATGCTTTATCAACTGCTCTGGATGTTAAGTGGATTATAAACCACTTAAGGACAGCCTGCCAATTAGGCTGCGGGAATGGCTTTTGGTTATAAACCGAGAAGCAAGTGCGAAGACGATGCTCTGGCATTCAAGTGTTTCTCGGTAATTCCATACTCGAATTGCTCAACAACAACTGAAATAATGGCATTCTGCTAATGGCCAGTTCTGCACATTCAGCTTCCAGTTGGAAAAAATCAAACTGCGTTTTTCCTGGCTTTCACATCATTATCATTAATAAAGCTGCAGCAGTTGGAATTTAATTAGTAATCCCATAGATGATTAAATGGAAAAACAACTCAGCTCACTCTCCATGCTCTGCTGCCTCTGAAGCAATCACTGAGTAAAAGGAAGCTAAGTCTTAATTTTGTTACTGGTGCAAGCAGTGGCTCTACCCAGGCACTGTACTTGAGGAGGAAAACACTCTTTTTCACATATAGTCAAGGTTCAGGTTAATACTGTTAATTGTATTCTCATGGTTGGTAAATGCTATAATGAGTCTTAACGAACGAGCAAGGGCTACTGGAGCAGTACAGACAGCACCTTTAAAATATATATAATGAAGTAACCCCAGCAATACCTTCTCTTTTATGAGAACGAGCAATACCTGTGACTTTTTATCACCTATCAGGATTCACCTGCCAGGAGCTGTAACTGCTTCCTTCTGAGGCAGAGGTAGTACAGCAAGGCTGCCTTCACCCTCCCATCCAAGCACGTGTGCTGTGCCAGACATGCACAAAGCTGCCAAAAACACCTTTAGGTGTGCAGCCTAAGGAACTAGTCAGGCAGGTACCAGCACAAGGACAGGAGTGAGAAAAATCCCAACAAGCAACACAAAACACTATGGAAGACAATGAAGTTAAATCAGGTGGAAAGGATTCATCTTTCTGCAGCAAAACATCATTATGTGAAAACCAAATGTTTTCATCACAACTTTAAGAAACATTCCTGACCATTCCCCAGCCCACAAATAAAGGAAACACCGGGAGGTCTGCCTGCAGCAATATGCAAAATAGTTTGCTAACACACACGCTTGCGCTTCCCCTCTGCTTCCCACAGCTGCCTCCGAGATTTTACATTCATTACAGACAGATGATAAAAATCCAATCCCTTTATCTAGAGTCTCTAGGAGGTTCAAGGAGCCTGAAGTGCACCTAAGGTAAAAGCATACAGGGGGAAAAAACAGTACAAAAATAGCATAAGCTGTCGCTACTGGCAGCGGCTGGGAATCCTGGTCCTCTTTTCTGTGCACAGCAGAAACACCTAGTCCTCCCTCAAGTTTGGGTTCCCACTCCATGCTGTCAGGAAATGCACCTCCCTATCTGAGAAAATCCAATGTGTCCATCACCATATTCTCTATGACATTGTCTGAACACAAACGCTTTTAGAAAGGCTTACACTTGAAAGTATGCAATTAGAAAATAATGTATGCAAATCTGAAATCTGCTGCATTTATATTAGCTGCGTCAGGTGCAGATGAGTACAGATAAGAGGAGAGCTTTGCAAAACACAGGAGCCCCTTTCTAAGAAGAAATAAAGGGTGTTGCTGGAACACCACTCCAACAACAGCTGCCCTATTTAGCTGGTATAAAAGCTTAGACAATTTGTTATTTTGCTTTAAAGGGTCCTCAGCCTTTGTACAGAAAATAGGGGCAGATTTTGCCATGCTTATTTTGATTGCACAGAAAAAACCCCAACCACCTTGCCAATGAACCTAAACTCAAAGAATTAAAGATTTCTGCCTAACAGATCCACTCTGGTCCCGCAGACCTGGCAGGTATCAGTGTGCAAGCAGCAGAAGGGCAGTATCTCTTCACAGCTCAGCACCTCCACAGACACCTTCTACCCAGGCATTAGGCACAACGCTGGGAGCAGCCCATAGCCCTGCAGTAGCTCCCAGCACCATTCCCACCACAGGCTGTGGGGTTCCAGCCCTCAGAAGCACACCACTCAGTTTCAGTTTTCCATTAGTGAGGGGCATGTTCCCGCAAAACCGAGCACAGGAGTCTGCAGCTCAACACAATCTTTCCAGGGTGCAGTTCAACCTTGTACTGGCACCTTGTAAAACCATGAGAAAATATTAGGATTATTAGCATTTGGAAGTAATTGCAACTACATGACTATTAGCAAGTTATGGATTAGCCCTGGAAAGGAGGCTAAGTAATACAGGAGCAGATGAGCATCAGGTGTGAAAAGCTGTGCTGTTTCGCATCAGCCAAGCCCTGACACAGGACTCCAGCTGTTCAGATAAACAGGAGCTGTTCTGCAGGACAGGGAGCCTGCACCCTACAGAGCAGGGCACAGGGCACCCACCACAGCCTCAGCTCAATCCCAACAAAGACAGACCTGCTGCTGCTCTCTCCCATGAGAGCATTCACAAGGGTATCACCGGATTCAGAGGAAAACTTCGTATCCATGCTTGCCAGAGAAAAGTTATTTTAGTCATAATACAATGAGCTGGAATGAATTCTTGTCCTTTTATTCCCCATCAGTGTGTGATTCATTAAAATTGGAACCCTGTTCAGCCCTGGCTTTAGCTGACTTACAGAATGATCCGCATTATCACTCCGCTCAGAGGATTTGCCAGCACAACGCAAATCTGCCTCTGTCCTGCACAGCTGAGCTCCCCCCGGCCCTGCGCACGCAGTGCCCAGGCCAGGTGTGCAGGGAAGGGGCTCCTGTACCACACGGAGTGGCACCCTTCCCAACCCTCTTCCCTGCCACACTTTCCCCTCTTCCTGTTTAATGTTTCCACCTCTCCAAAAGGATCCTTTCTGAAAAATGCCCAACACTGCACTGGATCAATAGCTCTCAAAGCTGCAACATCCACTTACTTTTTAAAAAAATCTTGATATTGCTAGCCAGCGTGCCCCTGGGAAGAAGAAAACCCATGGGAAATCTGTCTCTATTTTTATAGACAAAGGATGTTCAGCCTGGGCAACAAATTATCAGCAAAGACAAACCAGAAATTTACAACTCTGATTCATTTCCTCACACTGTCCCCACAATTCTTTCAAAGCAGAGGTAAGTCACATCAGTGCCAGGCTCTGCGATCCCAAGGCATTCATATATCCAGTGGACAAAGGCCCAGCCTGTATCTGTACACAACTTTCCCGGGTAAGTGCTCGGCCCAGTGAGCCCTGTTTGCCTGCTGATTCCCAAAGTGGGCTGCACATCCCAGCACTGGGTAGAAGGTAAGGCTACAGAAAGTCATGACTTGAAAAAAATGACGTAAGTGTGCTGGATTAGAAACCAGAATTTAGATACACAACTCCACCATATAGGAACCACTGGTATTCACAGTATCAGTGCTACTTCAACCATCATGACAAGTCCCAGGGACAACTACACATCTGCAGCTGGAAAAACACTGAGACACGCAGTTGTACAAAGCAGCTGGGTGCAAGCTCTTGTCAGAGCCCAGATGACAGAGTGTTTGCTCCTGTGCCCAGCTCAAGGTGCTTGGAGTGTTCCAGCTCGCAGCAGGAAAGCAAATACATCATTAGCAGAAACCAAAACATGAACAGAGAATGGAAGGGAACATCATTATGGCTTCACTCTGTCAGAAGGCAGAGTTACACTACATATTGGGAAGAAATTCTTCCCTGTGAGGGTGGTGAGGCACTGGCACAGGTTGCCCAGCCCAGAGATGGCTGTCCCATCCCTGGAAATGCTCAAGGCTAGGTTGGACAGGGCTTGGAGCAACCTGGTCTAGTGAAAGGTGTCCCTGCCCATGGCAGGGAGGTTGGCACTACCTGACCTTTGCAACCCATATCATTCTGGGATTCTGTGATTCTATGATCATTAAACCATGGCACAGACACTCTCAGTGCTGAATCTGCAAAGTACCAACAAGCTGATAGAAGAAAAGTCCATCAAACTAGGTTGGACAGGGCTTGGAGCAACCTGGTCTAGTGAAAGGTGTCCCTGCCCATGGCAGGGAGGTTGGCACTACCTGACCTTTGCAACCCATATCATTCTGGGATTCTGTGATTCTATGATCATTAAACCATGGCACAGACACTCTCAGTGCTGAATCTGCAAAGTACCAACAAGCTGATAGAAGAAAAGTCCATCAAAGACCATTAACATAAAGGCTGGAAGCTCTAGAGGTGCCCATACAGCAAATGGCTGCAACCAGGGAAAGGGCATCATGGAATAACCCCACATGGTTGCTCAGTGGGTCCTTGTGACTTCTGCTACTGTCACCTATGAGGGACAGATGTTAGTGGCACAGACCTTGTGATATGAATTGAGACATTTTTTGCAGCCATGCTAACAGCTTTTTACACAGGGAAATAGAAAGATTCTTTTAAATATTAGTTACCTTTCTTCCCTTATCCTCAGAACCATTATTTTAAACTCAAGCTCAAGATTGTTGCCTGGTTCAGGGTAAACAACAATATCACATTCAGCACCTGCCTGCACACTGTCTCACACAATTCCCTGACTTCCAACAGCATCCCTGGACAGTACTAGCTCTGACAGCCCCAACTCTACAGGTGAGCAGCCTCTGCATCCCTGATGTCTGTCCCTCACAGGGAGCAGGGACCTGCCAGGGTAAGCCTGTGGGCACAAGGAAGTGAGGGGGACTCAGGAACTGCTGGGTCCACTCAGGTTCACAGCTACCACTGCCTGGAGACCTCAGACACACACAGCCCCAGGCTCCACAGGACATGAGTCCCTGTTCCCACAGGGAACAACATTAAATCACACATTACTGGGGAGGCAAGGAACTGTGAACATCTTTAGCTGTCTTTAAAATCAGTAAGATCAGCCAAATCCTCTCTGAGGAATGGCAAGTAACTTTTTTTCATATATAGATAAATATTTTACTCTCTGCCAAGTGAAACTGTGTTTGCATTGCAGTGGCATGATCTAAAATGCAAAGACAGACAAACTATGTTGATACATCAATAATTAAACATTTTTTCTAATGTTTTACTCATGTGCCCACTTAACTGCTGCAAACAAGGAGCTGAAGCAGCATGGGGGTACAACACCCCACGATAAATCATGCAGCAGCCCCAGAGGCACCATCCCACACTCGGTGGTGGCTGTACAGGGCTCTGTCTGTGAGCAGGTTAAAGGAAGTTGGGGTTGCCATCTCACACCATGCCAGGTGGGGTTTACCCCCTCACTGACCTTTAGCTTCCCTTACCAATGGGACAGTAACAACCCAGTCCAAAGCACATTTTCATGACAGACAGTAGTTCAGACAGCAGCAAGAGGCAGAGTGGTGGGAGCATAGCTGCTGAAGCTACTGAGCCTTGCCAGGTACCTGTTCACAGGTGCCTCTTGGTGGGATGAGCCAAACAGAGCAGACATGGTGTGAATAAAATGGAAGAGGTTTGCATTTCTATTGAGTAGGTAAGTTATGCATGTGCTGGGGGAAAAAAACAGAGGGAGAAGACAGAGGAATGGGAATATGATATGATGAACCACATGTGCCATGGGGAATTCAGAACTGGCAGCTCATTTGCATGGGAAATGAGAACAAACATTGCTCCTTCCTACTCTAGAGGAAGCACTCATGAGGAATCACTGCCTGAAAGCACCCGGCAGAGGAAGCTTCCCCCTCCAACCACCTATGGAACAGCCAGCATTACAGCTCCCAGGAAGCCCCGTTTCTGCCTTGCAGCACCAACTGTAGGAAGGGAAGCTCTGGCCAGGCTTGTGTTTCCAGACTGCAGGGGTGTTTTATCTGGGTGTAAACATGCATGCACATACAACACGTGTGGCCCTGTGAGCATCCCTAACAGCTGAGCTGCTTGTCATTCCATGCACATCTGACTGTTACATCTTCAGCGTTTCAGATGTTCAGACTTGTACAGAAACTGTGAAGTGAATTTCCTGCAAAACAGGGTACATGAAGTGCCCAATGCTGCACACCCCATATTCTGCTGTCCCCCCTTTCTTTAGACTCTCCTAGCTGTGTGCTGTGTGGCAGTATGCCCTCCGGCTTGAGTCCTGCTCCATCGTGGGGTTGTTCCACTATGCCAAGCATAGACACACCCCGAGACCAACGATTTCCTCACATGCGGAAAGTAAAGCCTCGAAGGAACAAATTTCTACACACAAACAGAGCCCTTGCAAAGTCAAAAAGGTTCTGCCTTGGCTTCAGTGCAGATGGATTGCTTGCAAGGTCAGAGGCACATCAAGATCCAAGGACAACAAGCAAATATATCTCAACACAAATGGGGAAGAAATCAGAAATAATAAATAATATGCAACAGCATATGGTTCAGAGAGAGTTTAAGTCAAATAACAGCAGTAAGTGACCTTTAAAGTGAAGGTTATATTTCCCTTTGTTCAGTATAAAACTTATTTCATGCACAGCAAGGTTCTGGCAACTGTTTTCCAAGATCTTTGAGCTTTCATATTCCTGCATTTCCCTTGAACATGATATAGTTAAGTTGCTTAAATATATATGCATGCTTAAACTGACAGCGGGCAGGGGTAGACTGGATATTGGCAAGAAATTCTTCCCAGTGGGAGGCACTGGCACAAATTGCTCAAAGAAGCTTGTGGCTGCTCCACCCCTAGAAGTATCCAAGGCCAGGTTGGAGCAACCTGGTCTAGCAAAAGGTGTCCCTGTCCATGGCAGGGGGTGGGAATGAGTTGAGCTTTAAGGTCCCTTCTAACCTATACCTTTCTGAGATTCTGTGGTAGTTTTTATTCTGCTTTGTGTTCCCCTGTCCCTCATCACAAGAAGCAATTCCTGCCCATAGAAGGAAATACATGGAGGTATTAGCAGAATTGCCAGCTTTTACAGACCTAAGCACAGTTGGTGCTGGATTGAGGTGTTACCCTTGCCAAATGCAATACTTCTGCAAAGTAATCTATTATCAGCCACACACTCTGGTCAGAAATAGCTGGCACAAGGCAGGTTCTTAGCAAAACCACAGCAAGAAAAGAACAAAGCCCTGGCTGGCTCCTGTCCTCACATGAACTGCCAGAAATTCCTAATAACTTACTGGCTTAATTACAGCTATTCTGGAGTTCCCGGACTTCTTTTGATTTGGAACATAATACAGTCCCTCTTCCATTAACTTTATTTTGGGGAACAAATATTTACATTGTGTTCATATCCTTGGATTGGCTAACCAAAAAAGGCAATTTTTTGCAAGAAGCACTTCTATAAAGTCACCTGGAAAGGAAGAGATGCTGCTGTCACCTCTCTTCTTTTCGTGAGGAGAAAAGGGACTTTTTAATTTCTCAACATCCTAATTACTGGATGCAGGGATGTCATGAGTTTAAAGAAGGGGAGCAAATTCCCCCTGTATGCTTCAGCCTTAGTCCCATTACAGGATGGCTGGGAAGCTGGATTGGAACATACCAACAAAACCTCCTGCAAACAGACTTTTGGACTTTGCCCAAAACATGTCAAAATTGAGGCTTAAACATGCGGTTCAGGAATGGAAGCAGCTTCAAATGTAGGTCAAAGTCAGTCCTGCCTGGTAAGCAACATGGCAATACCATTGTGAGCACGAGGACAGAGTGTGCTGGCACCTGGAGCACGGCGCAGGGACAGAGCCCGGTGTTGGAGGAGAGTGTGAGGGGACAGCAAAGTCCTAGAGTTGCAGAACCATTTAGGTTGGAAAAGACCTCTAAGGTCATCAAGTCCAGCCCTTCATCCAGTGCTGCCCTCCTTCAAGGGGAGCACACATAGTGAAACCTGGCCAAAGCAGGCTCTGCTCCAGGTTAGCCTGGCTCTCCGGCCCTGGAGAGCAGAGCCAAGCCTGGAGGCTGCCGCAGGCTCTGCCTCTCCCATGCTGCTGGAGCAGGGATTTACTACTGCCTGCAAATGAATTTCAACATTTAAACTGTCCAGGCTCATCTGTGTAGCAGCTCTAATACTCTTTAAGCTCCCTCAAATGTCTAAATGCTTAAAGCTATTACAATCTCTTTGTTATTTTACATTAGGCATCCCATTAACAATTTTCTTACTTTGATGTAATCAGCATTTACGATTTCCTGGAGACCAATTCCGGATAATGAGGCAACACAGCCTGTCAGGTGAAGGGTTGGTCGGCAAGGCAAGGCAGTCCCATCATGACAGAGACCCTGTCCCACTGCCCTGGGGAGCACCCAGAGCACAGCCCTGATCCGACACCCTGGGGAGCACCCAGAGCACACAGTCGTTGTCCTGTTGCCCTGGGGAGCACCCCCAGCACAGGCGCCCCCTCCACCACCAGCCAGGTGTGGGGTAGTCCCCACTGCCAGCACCATGCCAGAGATGAGCACAGTGGTTCTTGGCATAGCCCATAGCACCATCCTGCTGGGACATGCCATGCCTGTGCCTGGGGTCTCCTCTGCCAGCATGGAGCCTGTCTCTGCAGAACAAACATCTGAGGTACAAGACCACCTCATGCAACAGCCTTTCTGATTCTGTTTCGGCTCCCTTCTTGCCACACACAGTGTATATGCACAGGATGAATGACTGTTTATTTTTCCAAGTAGAGGACCCTAAAGCCTGTTAGGATTTGCCATTTAAGCTTACACTTCTGGCACACAGAATATCTGCTCCCTTCCCCTCTCAGTCACAACAGAAGCAAACCTATCCTTTCCCATTTCCATCCCAACAGTATCATCCACAAGGTGCTTAAAGTGCTCAGGTACTTCTATCTTTAGTAAATATATTTAGCAAATCAGAGAGAGTTCCATACTTCAGACAGCCATCATTTTGTTCTTTGCATATAAAACAGACACAAAAAATTTCCATTCCAAGATTGCAAGGTTAAAATGCTATACCTATCTAAAGCATCTGTAAGAGGGAAATTAGAGCAATCCTTTACTTTGCTAGATTAATGAAGGTACATTAAAAGGGAATTCTTGGGTATGTAAACAGTAGCACTCCCTCAAATGAAAAGGATGATTGCTGCAATCAGTCTTGTAACCCATGCACAATACTGACAACACTGCTGAAATAAACAACCACTGAAATGAGCCAATAAAAACCTGTTCGAGGAGGACCAGACTCCCACAAAGACATTCACTACTACATGAACAAGTGCTCTCTTGTCATCCAGTCACCCATATCATGGCTCATGCAAGAGAGAATCCTCATTTTTAGTGCTGCATGAAAGTTTGTGGCCTTTGTCTGCAATGAAAAGCGTGTTGGGAGGGATTTTCAGGGGACAAAGCAGCGCAGCTTCTTCATGCTTTTACTGTACTTTTACACCTGGGAGTAGCTTTTTACAGGTACCTGCAGGAATAGGCACTGACCCTTAGCCAGTCAGAGTGTCAGAAAACAGTGCTGCAGTGACTGACATCACCTGGAGACAGAGCAAACTCTGCCTATACAAAATATGAACCCCACCTATGCTTTCTCAGGACAACAGCTTGCCTTTTCCAAGATATCCCAACATCACTGGCTTGAGCTTGGCTTTGGATCAGCCACAAGCCCAGCTCCTCTGGGAGAAGCTGCCGTCAGCTCTCTGCCTGGCTGTCGCCCACGGCACAGGGTGCTTCTTTGTGCCCTTTGAACATTATCAAATCTCCTCTGGCCCCTTTTTAAGTTTATCAAAATCTTTGACTATCAGTCTGCTCTTCTGAGTGTACCAGGACCCTCAGTGCTTTATGTCACCTGCACACCTGACAGGTCCCCAGTGTTACCTGCTAATGGTCTGGGCATTATTTAACGCAATTCTTCAGATATCACACTGTGAAGTTCATCATGTCCAGGCTCAACTAGGAGGCTTCTCATCCTGCTAATTACTCTGCCACCAGCTCTTCCCTTATCCAGGCTGAGATTTCACTATTTTTCTCAGTGTTACATGCATTAATCATGTGCTTGCCAATGACCATCTCAGAGAAGACTGATACATGTGCTGTCTCAAGAAGTTTGATAAATCACTTACTTTCTAAAAAGAGTCAGGGCTTCCATTTATGGAGCTGAAGCAAAGGCCCAGAGCTGCCCAACCGAGTCCCGGCATTGCTTCTACTTTGCTCTGGTAAGCAATGAAACCAGACTCATCTCAGGGCCGAGCAGTGACATCTCAGGTTTTGGCCATGCTGCTCTGCCCAGCCACAAGGACGATGCAACCGAGGGGTCCTGCCCACACCCCCCAATCCGAGGGGGACAGGCCACCAAACCTGGGGGCTCACCCCATGAATGCCAGTTAGAGATGACAACAGCACAAAAACATTCAGATGGTCTCCAGCAACAGCAAACCATTCTGTGAGCCAGCTGCAAACTGGAGATGACCACGAAAAGAATGGGACACAGCAAGCTAGATCCTCCACAGATGGAAACCACCATGGCCCTGTGTACACCAAGGGTGTTCCAGCAATTAGCACTGACTGAGGATCTTGAATTTACTTCAGTGTGCTGCAAGCTGACACCAGCATCAAGGTTGTCACAATGCCCTTTGGATTCAAGTACCCAGGGCTGAGGTCAGTGAAGCTGGGGTTTCTGGCTCTCCAGCACAGTCCTGACAGAGTGCACACTTTCTGTTCCCCACATCTCAGCTTCTGAATTTCACAGGAAAAAGCTCAAAAGATTTTTGTCTCCTTTTAATCACCTATATAATGCTCTTCTTCCCTCTTGCTCTAATTTTATTTGAGAAATAAAAAGGGAAAGGGAAAGGGAAAAGCATCCCTGATGGAGGAGCACAGTGCTCGTCACAGGACTCAGTCAGAAAGCGAGCACCACCAGGGTCCTTGGAAAACCCATGCGCAAGCTTTGCTCTGAGCTCCCAGTAGCCCAGGCAGGATGGAGGGCCACGTCTATCCTCTGTCACATGGCAGAGCTGGGTCCTGCCCTTTCCTCTGAGATGCCACTGACAGATTTCAGTTTTGCTTTTTTGTTTTCCTCCAAGCTGGTTTCTACACAAAAAAAAAAAAAAAGTTACTTGAGAGACTTCTGCGGCTTTACATGATGAACTACACTGTGCTGGAGGAGCACCACAGCCCCTGCAACCCTGCTGGCTGGCAGGAGAGGGGACAGTGCTGTGGTGGCAAGCATGCCCTGCTCACACGTGCTCACTCTGTGTGCACACTGCCTTCCCATCTGTCACTAAAACACAAACTGACACATGAGTTTTGTGTACGTGCCTGTGAATGGGCCTTACAGAGGTGGCATACTCATGTATATATGTACAGACATATACTTACCCCTATGCACACGTATATACATACATACACACACACAATACTGCATACATTTATCTGTCTGAAAAAGGAGAGCTTCATGATAATGGGGAGTCAGAACAGTTGGGTTTATGCTATGACTGTGGGGAAAAGTGAACACGCATCACATGCAGATGAAGCAACGTACACGTCAGGTCCCTCTGCAGTTACACATTTTGCTTTATGGTGACAGGCAGGCTTAGAGCCTAATCTCCTGCATAAAAATCGTATCAATCAATGTCAACATAATATTCATACATCAGAAAGTCAACACTGGTTTTAAATAGGTACCAGTGGTTGCAGAAGACAAGGCGCTTCCAGAACTCCATCTCCGAAGAGCCTTTTATCTCCCTCAGAAACTGAAAGCCCCTAAATATAGGACTACTGTTAAAAATTCATGAGCTTCAGTAGCTATTTATCAAAGTCATGGAAATAGGATATTTCCATGATGTTGAATGGCTTGACATTCATTACTAATAAGCAAATGTGCCCTTTATTACCAGTTTAGAACAGAACATCACTACCAATACCCAAGGAACGTTACATTATCACTAGGCGTTAGTATTAGCTTTGTTACAATACACACATCATTTCTGCAATCTGAGAGAATCACAGCTCCCCAGTGACAGAGGCCACTGCAAGCATGCAGCACCACCCTGTTCATTGTATGGTGCCAGATCAGCAGGGAACGACTGCACCACGACTGTGGCTATGGCCCCAAGTCCAGTGACAATGCTGATTGTGGCGCTGCCTTCATCATCAATGGCAGCTCCTTTTACCCCCCAGTAGCAGCCTCCTGCTACAACTACTTGACTTCAAAGGTTTAATCAGAATACAGCCTTACTTTCACATGGAAGAGGTGGCCTCTCCGTGACGGTCTAAGTTTTCTATGTCTTTTATATATGCAAACGTTTATATGCCTTCTATGCTGATAGAGAAAAATCATTCATTGCCATCTGCTGGGATGGCAGAAAGGAGAAGGAGAGAGGAATGAAGAGTCATCAAACACAGGTCATTTCGAAGGGGCAGGGGTTTTCCTCCTCAGCACCTCTTCCTGGCTGAATGTTGGTCAGAGGACCAGAAATCCCAGGACATAGATGTGTGTAGTCAGGGCCTTTTCCATACCACAAAGCCTCCAGGCCTTTACAAGAGGGACAATGACACACAGTTTGCTTCCTCCTTCTTTAGAGAACATCAGAGGCAGCTACAAGGGCAGCTGTAATTACATGTAAATCTCTACATGGGCAGGACTCTATTTTACACGTGGCTGGAGAAAGGACCATCTGTTTTATGAAGATACTATCAGGCTCTTTTTTAATTCTCTTTTTTATCCCAATTACATTCTTCTCCTCCCTGTCCTCCCTAAATGGAAGCACTGTCGTGGTAGTATCAAGAGTCTTAAAATAAGATTATCTTTTTAAATGAGAGTCTTTAAAGTGGGATTATACTTTACAGCAGCGAACTACTCTTTCAATCAACTCCACAGAATACGCTTACAACTTGATTACTCTGGAATAGGCCAACAAACGAGAACCATCTACAAGATGGCAGAGAAGTTCAGAAGAAGCCTTCCCCTCTGGCCCCTCCTTCCCTGAGCATGACAGAATGACACTCTGGTGCTCCTCCAAAGCTTTGTCCACCGCCAGCTTCCACAATACTAGTGATGCCGGCCCATCAACAACCATCCCCAACATTTTTCTAAAAGAGAGGCAGAAGCTGTACAGAGAGAGATGGAAGCTGCTCAGACTTGACAGAAAAGGAGAAAGGGTGGTCTTGATTTCAGAGGTGCCAACAGTTAGGCAAGCAGCTGAGGATGGACAGGCCAGCTGGCAGGAATGAAACCTTGGCACAGCACAGCAAATCTGTATGGGCTTTTAAACTATTTCTCCTTTTGCAACACTCTTAACTCTGTTTTCTACAGCAGAATCCTGTGTCATCAAAAGGTCTGTTTGTCAAGGTGATGTTTGCATTGCTCATGTTACAGCTACTGCTGGAGAGAGAAGAGCAGCATCCCAGAGATGTTTTCCCGTCAAAGCCTCATTTAATACCTTCCACTTTTACATCAACCATCACACACCCCATCACCCTATCCCCGTTCTGCTGCCCTGCCTTCCAAAATGAAAACCTAAGAAAGCAGCATTCCCATCCTCAAGGAAGTTTTGTTGCATGAAGGGCTGATCCCCAAAGAAACATGACATCACACACACATTGTGCACAGCCCCTATTTTCAGCAGGGCTGGAGCTGGCAAAGGGACACATCATCAACAAGAATCTCCCACTGCACATTGCTTCTCACTGAGCAAATTCCAGACTCTGTAAGAAGAGCATGTGCAGACCAGGGCCACAATCTCACATCCTGCACCGGCAGCTGTGGACGCTCTCTTGGGATGAGGGACCCACCTGCACCCTGCTGAGTTCAGGACAGGCTCCCACACAGGGGCCTCAACAACCTTCAGACGCTGTGCCCAAATATTTGCTATGTGCAAACTGAAAACTCTGCAGCCACTGTCTGTGCATGAAATCTGTCCATCCCATCTCAACATCCAATTAAGAGGGCATTTCATTAAAACTGGAGTGTTACCTTATTGCTTGCTGTACAGGTACCTGCGGAGAACAGTGCTGATTCCTACAATTCACTCTGGAAACTTGCAACACTGCTTTTCCTCCACCATGACTGGGACCTTCCTGATGCATGGGAAAATGCAAGCACTTCAACTTCAGGCATTTCATATCGTAAATTCACTGAATCCCACCAGTCCGACTCCATTTCTGCACACTGCAATAAGAAGTGGCCTAGAGCTCCTGAAAGCATTAATACAGGGAAAAATCCACTAGCATAACATGTGGCTTTTGGTTTAAGTGGTTGTAAAGAGACAAAACATGTTGAAAGCAAAGCCAAGGAGGATGCTAAGCATGTCCCTGCATTTCATCAGGCTAGAGACAAGGCACTGTACTGCTGAGAATGCTGAGCCAGCAGCCTGGCAGCACACTGACTGCAAAGGCACAGGGAGGAAGAATGGCGACAGCAGCCCAGGAAAGGACATAAATCAGGGGATGTGAGTGGGTACATAAAGGTAATAAATCATAACCAGCTGTGGTGAACAAGCCAGGCTGTGAACTGCTCCCAGTGATTCAGAGTGTAAGGAGGAAGTTTCCCTCTGCGCCACAATCATACAGGCACCGAGGAGGTGACAGTACAGGCTAATTTCCTCTGCTGACCTATACACTGCTGTGTCATGCTCAGGGAACACATGCCAGGCACTTCCAAAGCACTTCAGGGAGGTTTAGCCAGAAGGGCAATGGATTTTAATGGCAATCACACAGCTAAATACCATGTACCCCTTGGCGGCATAACCTTTGCCTAACTGTTACACTTCTCTGCAGTGAAGAATCTGCAAACAGTCTTACAAAGGCCTCTCACACTCTCCTGCACAAACATTCCCATTGCAGGGGTACACCTGCTAAAAAGCACCTTGCACTCCAAAGCAGTCTCCAACGGCATGTTTCCATGTGTCATCCCAGCCATGCAGAAGCCCAAGCACAGCACCTCTTTCTGCTGGGCTGCCAGTCAGAAGCAGGGCTGGGATCCAGGGTGCATGTGGAGACGTGGGCTTGCAGCAACTGGAAGTCCTGTTCGTAGCAGAAACTCTGGGTGTTTGCAAAAGACCGAGGGCACAATGCAACACTATGCACTGCGGAGCTTCAGGGCACACGGATGTGGCACTTGGCTGTCACCGAGATCTCTGGGAAATGGGCACAAAACAGAGAAATTCTGTGGCTGCAGTGGTCTGGGAAAAGGGGATTGCTGAGAGCCAGGCAAGGCATGGCTGTGCATGCTAACAACCCACTGATGGCAGGACCCTCCAGAGCGCCTGGGTGGCATCAAAGGAAAAGCATTACTGAAAGGCAAGAGGGTTTCTCAGGAGCTTGGAGGAGATTCATCCCAGGGAACTGCAGGTGGCTGAACGCCAGCCTCTGGCATCAGCCAGGCCTGCAGTGCAGCGAGTGAGGCTGGACCAGGGCATGCAGGGCATGCAGCACAGGGCTGCCCACACGCAGGTGAGATGGTCAGCTCCTGGACTGGTTCAGCTCACACTGGAGTTACTGGTGAGACTGGAATTTATTTCAGCAGCATGCTTTCAAACTCCTCCAGCACGCACACTGGCACACAGAATAGCAGCTCTGCCACGCCCTTCCCAGTCACACGTAGCTCAGGGGACTCTCCATAGCAGCACCTTTGTAATCACAGCTTTAGATCCAAGGCTCTTCCTTGGACCTTACACCTTTCTCACCTCTGCCAAGGAACATGGGGGACAAACCACACCAAGCACAGCTGTGTTATCCAAGACAAGAATAAAGCAGTAACCGAACAGGTCTGACTCAAGTTTTGTTGGTGGAGGAAAGCAAAGATGATCTACAATGTTTTATCTATACTGCTGCTATTGGCATCTCTGTGGCTAAAATGGATTTCCTAAAGCACAGGGGGCAGCAAGAGAGTTTACTGTCACACAGGTGAGATGCAGAGATGTTTCAGAGGAAACGAGATAACACCATGGTACTTAGCAGTCTCGTGCCATGTCTTTGAAAAACAGTCTGAATTTTCAGAGGCTCAAAAAGCCAGTGAGCTAAAAAACACTGTATGACCAACCCCTTCAGCTCTCCGAGGAGCAGAGTGGATACAGACAGAGGGCAGAGGCAGGGAATCATGAGCAGCGAGGCAGTTCTCCCCCTCTGCAAGCAGACTGAGGTGCCAGTGCACAAATCAGGCCTGGCAGAAAGCAGTGCACACACTAGCACCTTCCAGTGCTGCCTCCTGCCAACTCTGAGCCACTGCTAATTCCATCAGATTCCCCCGGGTCGATAGGCATTGCTTTCCTTTACAGCTGAAGGCATAAAACCTGGACACATGAGACATTCAAAATGCAGCCAGTTTTCTTCCCCTGGTCATCATTCCATATCGGTCAGATGGAAAAAATTATTACATAGTAATGGGGTTGAAAACAGAGTTGCTGAGAAGGGGCTTGGCAAACTGATCCCATTGCTCTGCAGAAAGTGGCAGCACAGTTTTATCAGAATCCTGTTGCTCCTGTCTGTCTGCAGACAGCTTACTGCATCAGTGTGTTGGTTAAACCACACTGGGAGGGGGGTCTGCTCACCTTTGGGGGAACTGTTCAGGTCCAGCAGTGTAATCCCCATGCAGAGCCACTCCATAGGCAGTCAGATCTCTGGTACACCATAACCCTGCTGCCCTCTGCACTGCCCAAGCTTTGCCCCTCCTGCCACCCAGTCAGCAAATAAAATTTTTTACACTCTCTTTTTCCTTCCTGCCTCCTGACACTTTCTTTCCTCTTTCTCACAGCTCCAGGACACCAATTTCTCCACCAAGGTGCCTCTGCTGATGGCCTGGGAAGGTGAGCATCCCCTCCACCTCCCTCCTACTCAGTGGCTGCACAGCCACCACCGCCCACGTTACAGCAGGTTGAGAAGGGAAAAAACCCCAAATAACAGGGGCAATGGCCATGACCCCCGACCCCTTCCCCTTTGCTCAGGGCTGCCTTTGGAAAGTTCATGTGGTGAGGAACTCTCATCATCCCAAATACACTAAAAGTTGGGTTTGCAGTGAAAGGCTTTGATTAAAATTGGTATCTCTGAGCCTCCTGCTGCCATCAGCCACAGCACTTCAAGGAGACATGCTTTATGGCAAACACAATACAGAAACCTCCGTAAGGAGACAGTGAATTGGATCCATGCTGCTGTAACGGGGGTGAATGCAAAACTACTTACAGAGAGAACTGGTAAAGAAATAACTATTGAAATTAATTGGGGACAAGATCTGCAGGAAAGCTTTTCTCTAGTGACACAAGGCTACGTTTTTTGATGCACATGGAGGCTGTTGCACCTTATCTCCAGATTCCTTTGGTATCAGCTTTGGGAGAAAATCACAAACACCTCAAAAACAGGAATACCAGGAGCAGCATCACCCTCACCAGGGTACAAACAACACCAATAAACTGTAAGGAGGCTGTTGAAACAAACACAGCCTAATGACAGCAAAAACCCTGCGGCTCTTGAAACAGCCTCAGCCCCTGCAGCTGCCCCAGCACCACTGCTGACCATCCCTGGGCTCTGTCCTTCGGGATGACACAGACCTACATCCAGCACGTGCCCAACCAAAGCCTAATAACAGCCACAGTGAAAGTGCATCTTATGGCCTGTCAAAAAGTAAAATATTGCAGATATTGTCAGGCACCTAACACTAGAGATTTACAGTACCTCTGCCACAGGCCCTGCTAGAACAACCAGCAATATTTCTAAGGCAGGTTTCAGTGAAGCAAAATATCATCAAAGAGCAGCTGAATATTAATGAGACCAAAAGCCACAGCTCTTCACCCAGGAAAATCCTCCTGGCTATTTTGCAGAGTAAGATAAACATGGCCAGATATAGCATCTGCTTCATTTCTATGCATTGTTAGTTCCCAGCAGCAAACAGGAGAGGAAAGCTGTCCTGGGCAGAGAAGCCTGTCAGCTCTATTGTTCCTGGCCAGACCCTCCAAGTCCCTTCCTGAAGGAGGCGTAGCAGCTCCTGAGCAGGAAAACAGGAGTGTCCCTGGGTCATGGAACCAAACATATTCCAACAGACAGCACAGATGGAGGAAGCTGCATCTCCTTGCCCTGCTGGGTATCTCATTTCCATTTCTCAGCCCTAGGCACCCTCCAGGTCACACTGTCCAAGTCTGAGTATGATCCAGGTCCTGCCACTGGCAGGCACAATACAGAACAATGGCTTTTAACATGCTTAAAACATGTCCTTCAGTAATGCTGTTACCTCACTGTGACAGCAGGACAACAAGAAGAGGACAGAAAGACCACTCCACTGATAGTCTGCATAAGGACAGTCAACTGCTGGACACAGGACTTGGCCTCCACCACAGAGCTGGATGAAGAATTGAGCCGTGGGAAGAAATACCATATAACTGGGGTCAGATTAAATGACCTTCAAAGGTCCCCTCTAACTCAAATGATTTTATGATTTCATGATAATTAATACAACAAAATAGAAATGCACCATGTAACAGCAGTGACCAGAGTTACCAGCACATCTCTTCTGACTCCCTGGACACACAGCCAAGCAAGGAGATCGGAGTCACAAAACATGGTGGGTAGCAGCACCTGCAGCAGTGGTGCTGGCCGGGAGTAGTGCACCTCCAAATTCCTTCACAAAACCCGTTCTGAAATGACTGTGCTGTGTGCCAGGGCACACAGCAACCGCTGGGGGGACGTGAATTCAGAATTGGCCAAGAAGGGACAAAGTATATGGATTACAAATACTAATTTGTTCCACTTCTAAGGCCCCTTTCCATGAGATTTCCCAAAACTACTGCAAAGGACTGGCTAATGCCTGCAGCACCCTCACGGCACAAGGACTATCACTGTCAGTTTCCTGAGCAGCACGGCGAGAGGCAGGCAGGGAGGTGAAGTGACTAGCCACAGCAGCAGCGAACTGCTGGCTTGTCTGTCAGACTCACAGACTGAAATACCTTCTCACGTTTCAACCAGGCTCAGCATCAGACCAGAAACCATCTCACCTCTTCCAAACCCCAATAAAAACCCTCAAAGCCTGATTTTATGGGACTCAAACCACACTGCTTTTATAGAAAAGCAAATGATTTTGTTAAATGCCTCCTTCTCCCCTTAGAAAGTAATGATTTTATTCAGCTCTCTGCCTTTCAATTTCCCCCTCGTAATTTGGCTCAGCCAGAGCAAACCAAAACCAAGGGAAGTTTTTCTGCTGTCTTCTTTAATATACCTGAAGCCTTGAGCATACACCTTGCTGCGGCTCATGACCAGGTTACCATTCCCAGGTACTCACTCCCTGGAAGAGATAATCAGCAGTGGACTGACACAGGAGAGCATCTCCTTACCAGATGACCTGATTTTGAAAAAATCTATCAAAGAAGTCATTTATGGCAGACAGCTGTCTGCTGGAGGGCATGAACAGGGCAATGAATGGCTGGGAATGGTGTTCCCTCCCTTCAGAGCAGCTGCAGCCACAGCAGTATGGATGCTGGCAGACATGGCAAAACAGGGCTGGTCTCTAGAGTAACCACACAAGCTGGGAACATCGCAGCCTCAGAGCTCCAAACCCCTTGGAGGGGACCTGGGACAAGGAATCCAGGTCATGCATCAAAGGATAGAGAATATACCCCATCCCAGTGCTCAGTTACCTTGATGGAAATCTGGGACCAACACTTCGGCTTGCTGTTAATACCATAACTTAAAGTCCAGACTGAGAGCAGGATCCAGGTCCTCCAACTGCTCAAAATCATCTCCATTTGCATGCAGTGACTGGATGGAAGAAAGTTCCCTGTCACACTAGTAACCGAACCAGAGCAAGATCATCCTGGTGCAAGGAGTTAATCCTTGCTGGCACTCTCGCACATGCTGGAAGGAAGGCAAGCTGCAGCACAGGTGCCAAACAGAGAATATAGGGAGTCAGAGGCCAGCCTGGTTTTGAGATCAAGTAAATGCATGTTTCGAAATGTTACTGGCTCCACAGTGTCTTTAGCTCAAGCCTCCTCCCAAGCTTTTCTGTGGAAGTTCTCCCTCTCACCCAGACAGCCATGGCTGCCTTCACCACACCCTAACCCATTTCTCCATCAGACAGAAACCCCAGCATTGTCGAGCTTGCTACAAAGCATAGGCCTCGCTTTCAATACCTCTGTCCTCCACTTTCCACCTCAACTGCCTCCATGCAATTGCCCCGCCCATGCAAGGCAGCATGTTTTCCCTCTTCCCTTACCATGCCAAATTTTCCCCCCAGCCCACTGCACAGGCATCTTCAGGTGGCTGCAAAGGAACCATGCCCTCCAGCATGAGCACAGATCACACACAGCAAATGCTCCTTCCAAAGCACATGCCAACACTGTGTCATGGCCATGAAAACACCATTTTCCCACAGCAAGGATGCATCAATCAGTGAAGCAGAACATTTTTGCCACAGCCATGGGGAAAGCACTGATCTGTAAAGCAGAACAGCCTTGCATGATGCATGGGGAAAGCATTACCATCCCCACATAATGCATTTTCCTATCAGTTTCCTGAAAGGCTTCCTGACTCATGACAAGTCAGCCCCGCACACAGCTAGCTTTTCCTGCACTGGATGAGACTCTCTGGCACTCCATCGCAGCCACTTTCTCCCCATCCGAGTGCTGCAGAGGCCAAGTTTTCCTTTTTGAACTATTTGATATATGCAGTTGGAGCTCTAATATGTGGATAGGATCCCCTGGGAGGGTTTGTGGTTGTTTGGGAACATTTCCTAAGGTGTTTTTGAAATCTCTTTTAACTCTGAGATTTTTCCCTCTTCCCCATCGTTCCTCTTATTGCTGCCAAGCTGAAACATAATGAGTTCATTTAAACTGGGACTGGAAACACTTGCAAGGGATCTGTGAAGTTTTAGCCATTCCCATATTGGGGACGTCAATGCGCAGAGCTGGCTGAAATGTCTCTGTTTCAAATAGGAGAAAGAACCAACCAAACTCCCTAACTGCAATTCGCATTTCAGCAGTGTTTCAGTGCTTGTCAAACTCTAGAGAGGCAACACCAGAGCTGACCTTCGATGAGCTGCCTGCCACCAGGCCACGCAGGCTCTTTGCTAGGGTCCTGTCACAGAAAAAAAACATCAGATCATAAACCCTAGGAAAACACCAGAAATACAAAAGCACTCACAAATCACACCACTCTGCCAGGTCCTTTCCCAGCCTACCATGCAATTTAGTTTTTCCTTTAATGCCATACGCATCCTCACCTGCCACAGGAACAGTTAGCAACACCAATCTGCCTTTTTCTGTCACCTTCCAGACATTACAGTGATTTGCTACCCTTGTGATTCCCTCAGAGCCAGTCACACCTGCTCACTGCATTTTAAAGGTTAGACCTTCTTGCACCCAGGACAGGCTGTGATGCTCCATGAGGACAGAAAAACCACACCGTCAGCCTACTCAAGGCTCAGGAAAATGACAGGAGGCTTCACCCAAGATCTGGATCACGCTGCGCTGGGTCCAGCACAGACAGCAAGACCAACTTGTATGATCTTAGTGAACAAAATAGTCGTGCAAAAGGGTTCTGTCAGTTGCACCCAGCTGGCTGATGGCAGAGCTGGGATGATAAACTGCAAAATTTCTGCTCTGCTCATTGATTTTGGCTGCCAGTCCTACAGCTGATGTGCCCTATGTAACAAAAAAAAGCTGCTCCAGCTCCCTGCTATCCACTACTTTAGAGATGGCTAACACTGATTACTTTGGTGTTGAATTTCAGTGGACTGTGGAGATCAAAAAGTTTAAATTAATTTAAAAATCAGATTAGACTAACTCATGAGAGAGAGGTCCTGCCAGCGCTCGTCAAACTCCACAATCTGGATGCAACCACCAAAGAGCAACTGGTTCTGCTAGAGCTGGGACAGCAGGTAAAACAAACCTCTGTCCTGACCCACTGCAGAAGCTCTTTATACCTTCTAAATATTCCAAGACACTCACCTGCAGCACTCACTCTGTGGGGCAAGATCCAAAAATAGCTGGATTCTGCATACAACAGCTCTTGAGCTGGCATCAAGGGATGGCAAAGGTCAAGTGCGCTTTGTTTTGGCACTGCTCAAACACGCCTGCCCCTTTCCAGAGAGGGCAGCCAGACCAAAGATCCTATTTCCAACACCAGCCACAAAGTTTATGTTTCACCTCCATCCTTGGCGGTTGTTTTCAGTTTTTATTGTTTACCCTCATATTTATTCCAAAAACAATACAACGTGCTCAACAGAGATGTCAGGAGAATGCAGTGCACAAAATAATATCAGCAGCAGGTCACTGGAAGTTTAGTGGCTGGATGCCAATCAGATAATGATTTGCAAGCTGTTCCTCAACACGTGGGTGAGCACATGGGACCCTGGACTGCAAGCAAAAGGAATGTTTTTTCTTGGAGATGAAGCACAAGCAGCATACAGAGACTAGCCTACAGAGTGATGGGGTTACTTGAAGCTGCACTCCTTGTTTCCTCATGGCCATTCAGTAAACAGAAGAGAAATGCATTCCCACCCAAGTACTGAGATCCCAGCACTCTCTCCTCCTGCC